>NC_089590.1:48928224-49168224 GCF_019320115.1 Miscanthus floridulus
AGTTCCGCCTTCTGGCGAGGATTGAGGTCGCGAGCATGGCAGAGCACGGCATTATAGCGGTCCGAATACTCTTGGACCGATGACTGGAAGGGTAGCCGGGCGAGCTCGGCCAGCCGTGTGCCGTGCGTTGGCACAGGTCGCGGAAGCGTTCCCAGGTTGGCATGCCTTCATCTTGTTTCAGCGCATAGTACCAAGTTTGAGCAGCGCCGCGAAGGTGGTACGAAGCTAGCCATGTGCGATCCGAAGCCAATGTTCGCTGGCCGCGGAAAAACTGCTCGCAGTGGTTGAGCCAATTGAGCGGATCAACGGCGCCGTCGAACGTCGAGAACTCCAGCTTGTACAATTTGGGAGGGGCATGGGCGCCGTTGGGAGCAGCGGCAGACGAGTCCTCCGCGTATAGGGCGCCACCGGAGTACCCGCCTCCACCGTAGACGAGGGTACCGTCTGTCCCTCCATAGCCGATGCCGCTGGTCGGGGGCGGCTGGCGCGCCCCGGAGGACGCCGCGACCGCGGCTGCTGACGGTGTAGGGGTCGTGGGCATTGTGTTGATGGGCGGAGTCATCAAGCCCATCGCCCACGACGGGATGGGAGACGGCGAGGCCGGCCACCGTAGCAAGTGGAGGGGCACCCCCGTCCCGCTGGTTTGGGGCATGCCGTAGGGGAAGATCACCTGCGGCCACGACGGCTGTGGAGGTGGTGGTGGTGCCGGCTGTTGTGGAGGGGAAGGTGGTGGGATGAGGGCAGCCAGGGTCGCCTACATGGCTGCCATGCCGCGGGCAATCGCAGCCACGTCGGCGGCCAAAGATTCCAACGTCAGGGGCGCTCCCGAGGATGTGGACGACAACCCCGAAGCGGCCGACGGCGCTGGCGCTGATGGCAGGGACAGGGAGGCGGAGGTGGACGGCGGCTGCGTGGATGTGGATGGAGGACCTGACATCTTTGATACCAGACTAATAGGACTAGATGGCCTACCGGTGTTACTGCATAGGTTATAGGGGTGGAAGAGAGGAGGACGTGGTCTGTATTCTTGACGTCGGCGAGGGGCCGTGGCGGCGAGAGCGTGGCGGCTGCTGCTACAGCCTAGAATTCCCGCAGTGCTACAATAGCGGCGGCACTGTTCACGCGAAACATAGCAGGAGGTGGCTAGGGTTTGGAAATCCCGGTTCCCTTCAGGAAGCCGGAAACAATTCTTGTTTCTGCTTAATTATAACTGATACAGGGTTCTCTTTTTATAGAGACCCTTAAGAAAATATCCTAACCGAATCAATCTAACATATCTCTTTCCTAAAAAAACCAAACCAATCTAATCTTTACACGCTACGGTACCGCGTGCTACAGTACCACATGGCCCCTGGGCCGGCTCCACTTGCCAAAACATGGCCTACACCTTGTATAATGAGTGCCGGTCATAACACTTCTACAAGATACTCCTATTTTTATTTTACAATAGGTTATGTCTCAACAACATTTTTCTATTTTTAAAATATTTGCTAACTCTGCATTAGAGACTATACAATTTTCTTTTAAAAAAACATCAAGTGTTTTCTTATATTCTAATAAGGCACTACTTTATAAACATTTTATTACAGCTCATGCTGCGAGGGAGCTAAGGAAACGGGGCGTAGTTTGACTATATTTGTTTATTTGCCGGCAACGCGCTGGTTGATAGTGATACCTGATCCCACACGGGTGGGGCCTTCCGAAGCACACGTTGGTTGTGTGGCTCACTGGCACTGCGCCACTCAGCAACGACGCAAACCGCATCCCCTGCGCGCCCACGGCGGCTCGGCGCTCCTCGCCCGCCCATCGCCGTCGGGGACGAGCACCTATACCTAGTAGCCGTATAAAGGCGGCAGGGCCTAGCCCCACGGGACTGCACAAGCTAGTGGAGGCTTTCCCCCTAGATTCTCTCTCGCGCGCGTCCGCTTTCCCTTCTCCTGGCCATGGCCCACGAGCGGGAGCCGCTCCTGCAGCAACGACAGACCGGCGCCGGCAATGCCGGCGCTCTGCCGTCGCTGGCTAGGACCGTGCTCAAGTTCCTGATGTGGGCGGTGTTCCTCACCTGGGCCGCGGGGATCTTCCTGTACCCGACCAAGCCCGTGCAGGCAAGTGTTCAAGAAGTGGGTCGGGCTCACCAGGGAGTCCATGTTCGGCATGGCCGGTACGGTCTCGACGAGAAATTCTCCTCCTTTTCACCTCACTCTGAAATTAAAGCAGGTTAGAGTAAGTAACTGGGGTTCTTTCCCCTTTTCTTCTTGTGTTCCTAAATTCTTGCAGGGGGTATTTTCCTGACCTTCAGCGCGCCCATTCTGATCATTGCGCTTCTGGCATATGTGTACATCTCCTTCTTCCGGAGTGAGCATGTGGTGGAGTAAGTTCCTATCCCCCGTCTTCTACTACTAGTTTTCAGAATTTAGAAGACTACTTCCTGAATTGTGGGAACTGGGTAGTTTAGTATGTTATTTAGTTCTGAGAGGGTGACCAGCTGGCACTGAAAATTCAGAGTCACAGATGTTGACTATTTTATAACTAGTATAGTACTTGAATTCTTTTGATAACTTGAACAAGATTAGGCATGTTAGTCCAATTATTTAGGTGTTATTTCAATTACATAGTTGCTCTTAATTGGCTACAGAACCAGCACAGGACGATAGGTTCAGATTCGAACATTATAAGTTCAGGATAATCTGAACATTTTGAGTTCAGAGCAGAGCCTTGCATAATGTTACACAGATTTATTTAATAGTTGCCTGCTCCTGCTTCTTGTTCATGTCCATTATTCATCTCTACTTTTACTTGTGTGCCAGAAAAAAGAAGCTGCGGTCACTGAGTTTCAGGCTCTGGACTATCCCTGTTCTCGTAGACGGCCCCTTTGGAGTTGTCTCTGCAGTTGAGTTCATCGGAATTGTCTTGTTTATAAGCTTTTGTTGTCTACTCAATGACCTATTATGCCGTGGAGAGCGTGAGCCTTGTCTCAAAATTTGACCTTCCATCAATGACTGAGAGGTATGTTCTATAATGAAGGACTGTTTGACTGAAACCCACTTTTCTTTCTTTTTTATAATATATAAAAAAACAGATTTAAAGCCTGCAAAGTCAGCAGTGTTTCTCGTTTATTTAGAATATAACAGTGTCATACACGCCAGTAAACTATCTAGGCTGTTCATAGGAAAATCTTTATGTAGATGATTATATATCTACTGCAGTGTTAGTGTTGCTGCTTAAGTTGTAGAAAACGTGCACAAATAGTTCATCGATGTAAAGATCCTCTGTATGAAGTTATTTATATTACGATACTTCTGTCTAATCTACCTTGTAATGATTCGTACACAATCAAATTCTTCTTGTCTGCAGGTACTGTAGATTTAGCCTCATAGGCAATCACTGCAGAACTTGTGTACTTGTCTTAATTACTCATACCACTGTTGAAAATTAAACAACAGGATTTTAGTCAGTATCATGAATTAGTTTGATATCTGAGCAATAAAGTTCTAAGGTACTATAAATTTTTCCTTGCAGTGAATTGATCCTGGATGTCATTGGCGCCCGTTTAGGAGCGGTTGGGTTGTTCTGCATGCTCTTCCTCTTCCTGCCAGTCGCGAGAGGCTCAGTTCTCCTCCGGCTTATTGATATTCCATTTGAGCATGCTACAAGATACCACGTCTGGTTGGGGCATCTCACGATGGCTCTCTTTACATTGCATGGCTTGTGCTATGTGATCTCATGGTCCATGGAAGGGCGCCTCCGTGAAGAAGTAAGTGCAAAGTGATTTAGACCCACTCAGGGTTAATGATTTGCGACAATTAAGGAAAACACTGTCTACTAAATCACACAATTGAAAATTTTGAAGGGTAAACACTGAATTAGAATTATTCTCGATCTGTGATCAAAGATGGCTTAATTTTTGGTTGACGGCATATAGTAATTTGTTGCTACACGTGTCATTTATCTCAGAACACTAGTAACAAGCCATGTTGGCCTTTGTTTTTCTATAGATGAGAGAATGGAAGGAAATTGGAGTAGCAAACCTGCCTGGTGTGATCAGCTTGGCAGCCGGCCTACTTATGTGGGTGACGTCACTTCAACCAGTGAGGAAGAGGTTCTTTGAGCTCTTCTTCTACACCCACCAGCTATACGTCATCTTCATCGTGTTCTTGGCATTCCATGTCGGAGATTTCATCTTCAGTATTTCGGCTGGGGCTGTGTTCCTCTTCATGCTAGACCGCTTTTTAAGGTTCTGGCAGTCAAGGGCCAAAGTTGACATCATTTCAGCCACCTGCCGCCCGTGTGGGACGGTGGAGCTAGTATTCTCCAAACCACCAGGTAGAGAGCCAATTCCCTTTGCTCTGTATTAATCACTGTTCCATTTCTGTTGTCGCAGTGAACAATTGCCTCTTGTGTTCTACAGGCCTCCGCTACAATGCTTTGAGTTTCATCTTCATTCAAGTGCGCGAGCTATCGTTCTTGCAGTGGCATCCGTTCAGTGTATCTTCAAGTCCCATGGATGGGAAATACCACATGTCAGTTCTCATAAAAGTACTCGGTACATGGACTGAAAAACTGAGGAGCATCATCACCGATGTCCAGGAGAAGAACAGGGGTGACTCTGAGTTGCAATGCGGACGCATGACAGCCTGTGTGGAAGGCCCGTATGGGCATGAATCACCCTACCACTTGACGTGAGTTCTCACTTGATCCGAATACTCCCTAGCAGTTGATGCCACTGGATAAATTTTAAGTTCATGACTTCTGCTTGATACGTGTTCAGGTACGAGAATCTCATCTTGGTGGCAGGAGGCATTGGAATATCGCCGTTCTTGGCGATCTTGAGCGACATAATCCACAGGATCGAGGAGGGCAAGCAATGCATGCCCAAGAACGTGCTGGTCCTTTGGTCAGTTAAGAAGTCCAAGGAGCTTTCTCTCTTGTCTGCTGTTGATGCTCAGACCATCAGTTCATCTGTCTCGGACAGGTTGCAACTGGATATCCAGGCATTCGTGACTCAAGAATCCCTGCCCCCATTGGTAAGAACAAGCCATCAGTTAACAGCTCTTAAAGAATCTTCTTCTCCCTTTTCATATACAACCGCAGAAGTAGTAGCTCACTGTTCCACACTTGGAAATTGGAATTGTAGGAGGACGGCATCGTCGGGGACGACCAGAAAGTCCCTGGCATGTTCGTCAAGAACGGTTCGACCATGTCTGGGCTGGTCGGCACCGGGGACAACTTCTGGGCGGCCATGTACTTCCTGGCGTCCACGCTCGGCTTCCTCCTGGCGTACACCCTTGTGCAGGTGTACTACGTGAAGCCGCACAACATGATGGCGTGGTGGTACCGGGGCCTCCTGTTCATGCTATGCATGGTTGCCGGCGTCGCCCTACCCGGCGGGCTCGTGGTTCTCCTGTGGCATCTGTCCGAGAAGCAGAGGTTGGAGGGCGACAAGTGGGACGCCGCCGCCGCTACCCAGTCACCGCGCGCCGAGCAGACAGGGCCGGCGGGTGGTGGTGACGACGACGCTGTTCCCAGCGTCAGCCTCACCGCCCTGCGGACGACCCGGTACGGGTGCCGGCCGAACTTCAAAGGTAACTGACTGTTCACACATGCAGCATGCAGCCCTGAACTGCAGCTGATCGAGACGAGCGAACTAACGGCTGATCGAGTTGTTTGTGGACTAATTTCAGCGGAGTTCGCGGCGTTCGCGAAGCGCGCCGGGGACGCGGCGGACGTGGGCGTGCTGGTGTGCGGACCGCAGGGGCTGCAGACGAGCGTGGCGAGGGAGTGCAGGGCGCGGAACCTCCGCCGCGGCGGCGGCGCGGTCTTCCATTTCAACAGCCACAGCTTCGACCTCTAAACGAACTCTAAGCACACACGTCTCGATCGGTCGGTTCAACGAGCACGTACATCAATACATGTTTTTTTTTACAACTACATCAATACATGTTGCACAGCGCGCGCGCACACACGGTAGTTGGATATACATGTAGATCCTGTATGATATCATGTATACGTATATACTAGCAAACATGCCCGTGTGTTGCAACGGGAGAAAAAAAAAGAGTATTAAACACTAATGAAAAACGAATATTACATATCTATTTGGTTTTCCCTTCCTATAAAATTTGCATCTAAATTTTTTATGATGACTATGACATCTATATCAATTAAAGTACAACCTTGATATTTTTCTCCCATTGTAAGCTCCAAAAAAATTGTACTCATAAATTTAAGCTTCAATTTTCATAATGTCCATGTGTTGGTGAGTTAAATATTGAGTTTTGTGATTCCTTTTGAGGACCCGTAAAAATAAAAGTCAACAAAGAGTTAGGGGGACGTTTGGATCCCTTGCCGGCCCTTGCCTGGCTTGGCTGGGCAAACACAGGGACGTTTGATTGGCTTGCTCGCTGCTTCGGTTCTTGTGTTGTCAAACCTTTTCTTCACCAGGTCTAGCAAGCCAAATCCACTCTCCAGCCCTGGCAAAACTAGCTTCGCTGGGCAAGGCAAAGCGAGTCTATCCATTAATGAGACCTCTCTCGATTTTTACATGTCAGCTCTCATTGTTTTATCGAAAATTGTACTGATATATATGTATAGTTTGGAGATATATTTCTTTTAATTAGGTTGGATGACAAACTGCTCAAGATTTGAGCCTACGGTTTAATTAGTTGAACCATCAGCTGATCTAGGTTCTAATAGTAATAAATTTTATTTTGGAAATCAAAATTACATCAATAATTTAGTGGTGAAATATTTATGTATCATGGAAAGATTGTTATAATATTTTAAATACCCATAATAATGTATTTATATTTTATTTTTAAAGTTTATAAGAAAAAATGGGATAAAAAAAGAAGAAAATAAAAAAAATCAACTTTAGACGGAAAAAACATACACGCGAGATAAAAAAACATGGAAAAGGACAGGAAACGTTGGACGGGAGAACGGGCGTTTATTAATTTGCACCAACGCGGAACGGATGGTTAGCGAACATGGAAAAGAAGAGGGTTTCCGCGTGGGGCCGCCACACACCAGATTCACATCTTCGTGCTTATCTATTCCCGTTTTCCCTTGCGTTTTTTTTTCGACGAGGGGAGATTCCCCGTTTTCATTCATATGAACGGAAATACAGAAAGTTTAGATGTTTGCAGAAGCATCAGAAAGCAAGGGGACAGACTACGCTTGACCAGCCCGCGCAAGAGGAGAGGAGACTAGACAAAGTAAAAGGAGCATACCTTTTTTGAAAGAAAAAAGTCTATTTTTGTCCTCTAATTATGGTTATAGTTTTGTTTTAGCCCTCTAACTCAAAAACCAGACACACGCAGTCCCTTAACTCCCAAAACCAGTTAAAATTGGCCATCGCGCCCATTCGAAAGCGGTTTCCGCACAGTAAACCCGCCACGACCCCGCCTGTCAGGCCTTTCCCTCTCACCGCCAGGTTGGGACCACCTGTCATCCCCCTCCCTCTCTTCACGGCCCCGCCTGTCAGGCCTTTCCCCAACCTCCCGCCCTGTACGGCTGCGCGCTCGCGCGTGTGGGTGCGTGTGCCGGGGAGTGGCGCAGGGGCGCCCGTGGCCTGCCTCGGCAGTGCCCGGAGACGGGGGTCGCCGGAGCTTTCGGCAGTGGCGCAAGCGGCGGCGCCATGGGTGGGATTGGGGAGACCTCAGGGGCGCTCTTCTCTGTTTGACCAAGCAGAGCTCGCCTGCCGCCATAAAGTGTGCATGACGTTAGACTGCCATCATCAAGCTAACAAGAGCAAAGCAGAGCACGGCCGCCTGCTGCTTGCTTCGTTGTGCGTGCGCGTTGGGAGGGAAGGGGTGCCGAGCGTGCGCTGCAGCCTGCTCGACGAGCTAGGCATGGAACCAGAGAGAGTCGTGGAGGGATGGGGATGCTCACCGTGTGATCTGTTTGGTCGGAGAACTGGTGGAGGTGGTGCGGTGGTGACCGTCCGTGGCAATGGCTACAGCGGCAAGTTGCTCGATTGTGCTGCTGGCTTGGCATAGAAAGGGAAGGGAGGATGGAGACAAGGAAGCACATGTCGCGTCGTAGAGGAACTCGGCCGAGCTAGTGCCGAACGGAGCGGCCGGGTCCGGGCTGGTCTGCAGCGATCGTGCGCTGCTACTCCTCCGTCGACCCGCGCTGCCTCTTCCTCGGTGGTAAACTGGTTATGGCGTCGGCCACGGACCCCATGCAGGTCGTGGTGAGCCCTTGAGTTCTCCCCAATCCCGCCCATGGCGACCCCCGTCTCCGAGCACTGCCGAGGCAGGCCACGGGCGCCCCTACGCCCCACCCCGGCGCACGCACCCACGCACGAGCACGCAGCCATATAGGGCGGGAGGTTGGGGAAAGGCCTGACAGGCGGGGCCCGCGAAGAGAGGGAGGGGGATGACAGGTGGTCCCAACCTAGCGGTGAGAGGGAAAGGCCTGATAGGCGGGGTCGTGGCGGGTTTACTGTGCAGAAACCGTTTTCGAATGGGCGCGAGGGCCAATTTTAACTGGTTTTGAGAGTTAAGGGACTACGCGTGTCTGGTTTTCAAGTTAGAGGGTTAGAACAAAACTGCAGCCATAGTTGGAGGGCCAAAAATGGATATTTTTTCCTTTTTGAAACTCTATCCTGACAAGCAGCGCTTGACCATCCAGCGCAAGAGGAGCCATCAGAACAAACACAGGCTAAACTGGAAACTACTTGAATAATCGTACCAGTCCTCAAACAGAAAACGATACCTCGAAAAGTGATCCGGCAACACTAATCCAACCAACAAGCTTCTATCACAACCTTGCACCATCCTCATCATACAGTTTTCCCTTGAGTTGATTCAGGACATGGTGTCAATGGGATAGGTTGGGACTCTTGACTCCACGGTTGTAAACGGGATGGGTTGGGACTCGGATAAAACAAACTAATCGAGCGGGCTGACTGGATGGGGACGTAGCAAAAGCTGCAAACAAAGAAACTCTTTAGCGACCGTGTGGATAGGATTTTTTAGGCATGAGTATAGACAGGATCCAATATGGATTGCAATCGGACTCTGTATCGATACTTGCTAGATAAGATATATTCAAACTCGTAGGAGCGCGTGTCATATAAGTCGTGACAGAAGAGGGGAGGTAAAAAACTCTCCATTATTTGGTAGTTAGATGGACAAAAAAATAGACGTACCAAAGAATAGGTGGAAAAAAGTTTTATCTCTTTATTATTAGGTATAGATGTATAGCTGATAATTACTACATTCACTACTATACTCGCACCTTTCATAGCCACGTCGTAACCCATATCGTAGTCCAATTTCGGCCTCGGCAGTAAGCGTTCGACAGTGATGGTTATAGCCTTCACCGTCGGCATCTGGGACCGACTACGGTGTACACTAACACCGCCGATTGGCTTATGACCCATCCGTGATTAGGTCCTTACTTCAGTCGTGTTGGAGCTCGAGCCAGGTGAGGATGTACACTAACATCATCGTATTAGCAAATGATCTAACTGTGTCGAGGCTATCAAAATCGTCGTGTGGGTATATCAACCACATGTGTAGTGGTTACCAGCAACGTTGCCATGTACTTCAACCCGACTGTCAGCGGTGCAGGTTCACTGTCGGTTCGACAGCTGAGACGCCTGTGTAGAGGTTAACACCACCATCGCTGCAGCGTATGATACGCCGGTGCAAAGTCATGGTCACCGTCGCCTTGCACCACAATCCACCTTTGATGATCGTTTAGTCGGTGTCGGGTTACTAAATGATTCGGTGGTGATACTGTGGCAGAACCACCCAAATTATATGGCCCATGTGCATCTGTTATTGTCCTAAAGACCTCTGACTGCTGCACACGAGAGCCAGATAACTCCAGTAATCTATCAGGTGTCCTCAGAAAACCCCGAATCATCCATATTTTACAACTCATACAGGATCAACACGCAGTTACCACAACATTACAACACTTGGTACAAAAATAACTTACATCGGAGTGCGGAAGATTCATAGAATTAGATTACAAGATATGTTTAAGTCAAAACTTAACTTAAGTTTTAAAAGATGAGTAGAACTACAGAAGCAACTTAGGTGAGGCACCTAAGGTAGAAGAGACAACCACATCATGTCGAGCCCACCGACAAACCTCGATTATCAACACAAGTTAGAACCTACAACAGGGATTAACAAACCCTGAGTACTTGAGGGTACTCAACAAGTTTTACCCGACTAAAAGAAAAGACTCCAAGGGTATGTAGGCTTAAAGAAAAGTTTAAAGCAAGAATAACTTTTGCAGAAAACTTACTATGAGTGGATCCTTACTTTCAATGTTTTAGCTTCGTATTAAGTTATTAGTAGTTTCTAGTTTGCACCTGATCTAGCTCAATCACTTCATTACTCATCTCATCTCATTTCATCTTATATCCATAAGTAACCATGTTTCATTGATTAACTATGATGTATGGTCAGAGGGTCGAGTCTCCATAATCGAGGAGCACGATGGTTCGAATTGATTTGGCCTAGCTAGGGTTTCCTTACCACATGACATATGCAGGTCGTATACCTACATATATCAACCCTAACTCGGATCCTCCAAAATGAAAATGGGTTCGCGCCACCCGAGAATATAGTACTCCACCTCCCTGCGCTGACCCAGCGATTTCATAGGATGGGTACACGATACTCTCGCCATCTCTCCACTCCTAGTGCGTGGTTGTCCTTTCTCATAATGGAATAGCCGAGGTAAGGCTTACCGAAGTATGTGGCCAATACTGCAAAGTCTCTGAAAGCATCTAGGCCCCTAAGTGGATTTTGGTGATTAATGTTAATACAAGATTACTATGACTAACGCGTGTTTTGCAGAGGCAATTAAGTTAGGTCATGGTAATGGAGATCGATTGGGCAATCGAGGTTGTCATGCCCCTACGATGGAAATCGTTTCAATTTTCAAAGGATGGACGACAAGGTTAAGGATAACTAGTTCTAAGTGTCAATTGAAGTTGGAGAGACACTTAGAGTAGTTTAGGACTTTGTTTTTCCTTTGGCCGTACTATTAAGGGGGGTATGAACGGGTAGCTTGACCTAGTTGAGTCTAGTGAGTTAGGTGTGGTGCACACTTGTTAAAACTAGCTCTAGGTAGCTCCTATGAATGCCTAAGATCCTTTGGAGCAAACTTCATTCACACATGATCAAGAGTTGGAAGTGAATGGAGGGTCAAATACTGACCGGACGCTGGCTCCGGTGCGACTGGACGCTGGTCGTAGGGTCCAGTCAGTTCATTTGACCGTGAAGAACAAGTCTGGTGTGACCGGATGCTGGAAGGTCGTGTGATCGGATGCTGAGGGCCAGCGTCCGGTCGACTCCAGTAAGGGTCCAGACTTGAGAAAGTGCGACCGGACGCGTCCGGTCAGTGGTGACCGGACCCTGAGTATCCAGCGTCCGGTCGTTTACAGTAAGCATCCAAGAGCGATCGGACGCGTCCGATCGGTACTGACCAGACCCTGACAGCGTCCGGTCATCACTTGAAAACTATTCGTGGGTTGAACTGACCGAAGCGTCCGATCAAAATGATCGGAGCGTCCGGTCATCCCGCAGAAGCTCATAACAGTTTGTTTTTCAGGCTGCCTTATAAATAGAAGCTCCACTCATGAGTGGAGCTACTTTTGCTTATTCCAACAGCTGAGAAACACGTTTGTGAGTGCAAAGAAGAGCAAGGTCCTAGTGAGGTGTTTGTGATTTGAGAATCCAAGAGTGAAACCTCATTAGTGAATCAAGAGTAGACAAGTGTGCATCCATCTTCTCATTAGGCTTCGCGTGGTCAAGTGAGAGTTCATGCTTGTTACTCTTGGTGATCGCCATCACCTAGACGGCTTGGTGGTGATTGGGAGCTTGGTGATCACCCGGCGGAGCTTGTGGGTGACCCAACTCAAGTTGTGAGCGGCTTTGGGTGATTCACCGTGACGAAGTGTCGAAGAATCAACCCGTAGAGAGCACTTGATCCTTGCGCAGATCAAGGGGGAGCTACACCCTTACGCGGGTGCTCCAACGAGGACTAGTGGGGAGTGGCGACTCTCCGATACCTCGGCAAAACATCGCCGCGTTCCTTTCTCTCCCTATTTACTTTGAGCAATTCAATACTTGTTTTACATTCATAGAATTGCCATGCTAGAGTAAGTTTGGAACATAGGGTGCAAGTCATTTGTGCGTTGATTTAATAGAAACACTTTTCTAGGCACAAGGGGTTAATTGGGCTATCCGTAGGATTTGATTATTGCAAGAAAATTTAGAATTAGCCCAATTCACCCCCCCTCTTGGGCATCTTGATCCTTTCAGTCTCAACCACACATATGCCTACAATGAACGGTCCTCAATCGACACAGGCAGAAGCACTACATAGAGACTCCATTCTCGATGCAAGCCACCCACCCGGTCTTAATTTAACATTATCATAACCATGGTATTCACAACTGAAAGCTCTAGTTTGGTTTTGGTTAATTGATGAAACCTAAAGTGCTAACCTAGTTTATCAAAGTGATTATGAGATAGGTAGCACTACTCCAAGTGATAAAGCAATGGCGAAGACCATGACAATGGTGATGGCATGGTGATGATCAAATGCTTAAACTTGGAAAAGAAGAAAGAGAAAAACAAAAGGCTCAAGGCAAAGGTAAAATTGTAGGAGCCATTTTATTTCGGTGATCAAGACACTTAGCGAGTGTGATCACATTTAGGATCGATAGCCATACTATTAAGAGGGGTGGAACTTGTATCAAAATACGGTTATCAAAGTGCCACTAGATGCTCTAACTCATTGCATATGCATTTAGGATCTAGTGGAGTGCTAACACCCTTGAAAAATGTTTGTGAAAATATGCTAACACATGTGCACAAGGAGATACACTTGGTGGTTGACACATTTGAGCAAGGGTGAAGAAGATAGAGTTGAAAAGGAATTAGTCACGTTGTTTACAGAGTGACCGGACGCATCCGGTATGGTGACCGAACACGTCTGGTATTTGGCGATGAACTCAGCGACTGGACGCGTCCGGTCACCACACCAGACACATCTGGTGTGAATCAGCAAACGCAATGCTCGGCAGTTCAGTTGATCAGATGCTAGCAGCGTCTGGTCCGGTGTGACCGGACACGTCCGGTCGTCGGTGGGTGCTTACTGTACTCGACTGGACACTAAGGCTCAGCGTTCGGTCGGTTTTTAACTGACGTGTCCGATCGGCCCTAGAGGCTTACTGGACTCGACCGGACGCAGCGGCTCAGCGTCTAGTCGTTTGTGTTTGTGCGTCCGGTATGAGCGTCCGGTCATCGGCAGAATGGGCAGCAATAGCTAGGTTGGTTTGAACTAGACACGTGGCAGTCTGGGAGCTACCAGACACATCCGGTAGGCTGATCGGACGCATCCGGTATTCATGGTCGGAGTGTCTGGTGCTGCGTCCGGTGCATTGTGGCCGAAGCGTCCGGTCGATGCGTAGTCAGCCAAATAATTGAGCCAACGGCTCTATTTCATGGGGGCTTCTATTTAAGCCCCATGGCCAGCTCAAGCTCACCTTCTTGCACATTTTTCATAGACATAGCAACCTTGTGAGCTTGGCCAAAGCCCTCCCACTCATCTCCATCATTAATCCATCATCTTTGTGAGATTGGGAGAGAATCCAAGTGCATAGCTTGAGTGATTGTATCTAGAGGCACTTGGTATTCGTGTTGTGCTGCGGGTTTCGCTTGTTACTCTTGGTGGTTGCCACCACCTAGATGGCTCGGTGCAGCGATGGAAGATCGACACGAGTTTGTGATTGTTCATGGCTGTCTCCAGTGATTGTGAGGGGAGTTGTACCTTCCTCGGCGGAGTGCCAAAAGGTAACTCTAGTAAATTGCTCGTGTCATTGAGTTACCTCACTCGTGGGTAGGTTCTTGCGGTGTCCAATCATGTGGACGAGGTTTGTGAAACACCTCTTAGCCGCCGAACCACCAAGTGTTGGTCGACACAACGGGTACTAGCGTGTTGGCAAGAACGTGAACCTCAGGAGAAAATTCGGTTGCCTCTTGCCATTTGATATTCTCCTGGTGATTGGTTTCATATTCATCTTGTGATTGGTTCTTTCCTCTACATGGCGGTATAACCATCCTACTCACTCGTTTATATTCTTGCAAACTAGTTGTAGCAAGCTCTTTAGTGTAATTAGATTTGAGAGCTTGCTTTGCTATTTAAGTTTGCTTAGTAGAGCTCTTAGTGAGTAGTATCATAGCAAGTTGTGTGTCTAGCTATCATTGCAACTAGAATTGTTGGATAGGTGGCTTGCAACCCTTGTAGAGCTAGAGCAAGTTTGCATTTCACTATTTGTCATACTAATCAAATTGCTCTAGTTCATTTGTAGAATTTTAAATAGGCTATTCACCCCCCCCTCTAGCCATATTAGGACCTTTCAAGTGGTATCAGAGTCGTGGTCACCATTTGATTGAAGGCTTAACAACCTCAGTGTCAAATTATGGCTCAAGTTGTGTTCAACCATGTGGGGGGTAAACCACCGTTCTTTGATGGCACATGCTATGATTATTGGAAGAGAAAGATAAGGATGTATCTTGGTTCAATCAATGATCAAGTATGGGAAATGACCGAGAATGACTATGCTATCATTGATCCCGATGATCCAACCAACCAAGATAAGATCAATAAGCAATGCAATACAATGGCTCTCAACACCATATACAATGCCATTGATTCCAAGGTGTTTGAGCAAATCAAGGATTGTGAAAGAGCAAATAAGGTGTGGAAGAGATTGGAGGAAACATATGAAGGCATACCGACGGTGAAGAGTGCCAAGTTGTATATCCTCAAGGATAAATTGACAAGCTTCAAGATGAAGGAAGATGAGAGCATTCTAGAGATGTTCCATCGTTTGCAAGTGATTGTCAATGATTTGAAGGCATTGGGAGAGAAGATCAAGGATGATGATGTCTCTCATCGGTTCTTGATGTGCCTACCTCCAAGATTTGAGATGTTGAGATTGCTCATCATAAGAGGAGGATTGAAGGAGATTACCCCCAACCAAGTACTAGGTGATGTCATGACCCAAGAGACATACCATGTGGAAAGGGAGGGGGATGACAAGGATGACAAGAAGGAAGAAGAAGACAAGAAGAAGAAGAGTATAGCATTCAAGGCTAGCTCATCATCATCCAAGAACAAGGGCAAGTCCAAGAAAGAATCAAGCGATGATGATGATCTTAGTGATATTGATGATGAAGCTATGGCCCTATTTGTCCGCAAGATGGGAAAATTCATGAAGAAGAAGGGCTATGGTGCAAGAAAGAGAAGAGATCACACCAAGAGCAAAGAGTATGTAAGAAGATGCTACAATTGCAAGAGCCCCGATCATATTGTAGTAAATTGTCCCTACAATAGTGATAATAATGAAGATGAGAAGAAGAAGCACAAGAAAGATAAGAAGGAAAAGAAGGAGAAGAGAATGACCTTCCAAAAGAAGAAGAAATGTGGAGGCTATGTAGTCACTTGGGATAGTGATGGTTCCTCGGATGGTGATAGCTCTAGTGATGATGACAAGAAATCTATCAAGAGAGCACTAGCAAGCATCGCCATCAACAAGAAGCTCTCCATCTTCGACACTCCATTGACATGTCTCATGGCAAAGCCTACCAAGGTAATATATGATGAAAGTGATGATGATGAATGTGAAAGTGACTCTTGTAGGAATGATAATGATGATGATGAGGATGAGGAGTACACCAAGGAGGAACTCTTGGACATGTGTGAGCAAGTGCACGCTTGCAATGAGATGAAGAGAAAGGAGTGCAAAGAATTGCGCAAGAAAGTAAAATTTCTTGAGCAATCCTTTGATGAGCTCAATGCTACTCATGAGAGGCTAATGGAAGCCCATGAGAAGCTTGGCAAAGCTCACTCTAAGCTTGAAAAGGCTCACTCCTCTCTTATTGAGCAAGTCAAAGTGGAGAAAGCCAAGAAGGAGCAAGTGATCATATCATGTTATGTGGGACTAACATATGATCTTATTGATGAATCTATTTTTGTTGCTCCCACTAACACTTCTTATAGCACTACTACTTCCATTTCACCCTTGAGTAATGGTCTCACTTGTGGAAACTCACTAAAAGTGGAATATGAGACCCTCAAGAAGGAGGTGAATGAGCTCACTCGTGTCTTAGGCAATGCCTATGGTGGAGATGCCCGCTTGCTAAAGTGCTTGGGTAGCCAAAGGTTTTCTCTAAACAAAGAGGGATTAGGCTATACCCCCAAGAAAGGCAAAGCGGCCTTTGTCACTCCCAAAGTTAGCTTTGTGAAGGGCAATGGTCGGTTTTGCAATAGATGCAAGCAAGTTGGGCATATAGAGCAAAATTGCAAGATTAACAAGAACAAGCTACCTAATGTATCCTCAATTAAATTTGATTCTTGTTACTTGCTTTTCAAGGGTGCCAATGGTGTGAAGGCTAAGTTCATTGGTACACCAATTGTGGGCCCAAAGAAGAAGGCCATTTGGGTACCAAAGACCTTGTTAACTAACCTTCAAGGACCCAAGCAAGTTTGGGTACCTGAAATGAATTAATCCTCTTTTATAGGTCAATTATAAAGCCAGAGGAAGGCATTGGGTGCTTGATAGTGGGTGCATACAACACATGACCGGTGATCCAAGAATGTTCAATTCAATCAATGAAAACAAGAGCAATGGGATTGATAGTATCACATTTGGTGACAATGGCCAAGGCAAGGTCAAAGGGCTTGGTAAGATTGCAATATCCAATGACTTGAGCATTTCCAATGTGCTACTAGTAGAGAGCTTAAACTTCAACCTATTATTGGTAGCTCAATTTTGTGATCTTAGTTTCAAGTGCATATTTGGTGTGGATGATGTAGAGATCATAAGTGTAGATGGCTCTAACTTGATATTCAAAGGATTTAGATATGAGAATCTATACTTAGTTGATTTCAATGCTAGAGAAGCTCAATTGTCAACATGTTTGATCACTATGTCTAGCATGGGTTGGTTATGGCATAGAAGGCTTGGTCATGTTGGAATGAAACAATTGAACAAGTTGATTAAGCATGACTTAGTTAGAGGCTTGAAAGATGTCACATTTGAAAAAGAAAAGCTATGTAGTGCATGTCAAGCCAGAAAGCAAGTTGGTAACACACATCCTAAAAAGAGCATGATGAGCACATATAAGGCATTTGAGTTAATGCACATGGACTTGTTTGGACCAACCACATACACTAGCATTGGTGGAAACAAATATGGATTTGTGATTGTGGATGATTTCACTAAATACACATGGGTGTTGTTTCTTGTTGACAAGAGTGATGTGTTTGCAACATTCAAATCATTTGTCAAAGGCATTCACAAATTCATTTGAAACAACAATCAAGAAAGTTAGAAGTGACAATGGAAGTGAGTTCAAGAACACTAGAATTGATGAGTTATGTGATGAATTTGGAATTAGACATCAATTCTCGGCCAAGTATACTCCTCAATCAAATGGGTTAGTTGAAAGAAAGAATAGAACCTTAATTGATATGGCAAGATCAATGTTGAGTGAGTACAATGTGAGTCATTCATTTTGGGCTGAAGTAATCAATATGGCTTGCTACTATAGCAATTGACTCTATTGTCACCCCATGATGGAGAAAACACCTTATGAGCTATTGAATGAAAGAAAGCCCAACATAGCATACTTCCAGGTTTTTGGTTGTAAATGCTATATATTGAAGAAAGGCACTAGATTGAGTAAGTTTGAAAAGAAATGTGATGAATGTTTCTTGCTTGGTTACTCCACTACTAGCAAGGCTTATAGAGTTTGGAATTTGGCTAGTGGTACTCTTGAGGAGGTTCATAATGTGGAATTTGATGAAACCAATGGTTCCCAAGAAGAAGATGAGAATCTAGATGATGTAAGAGGCACTCAATTGGTCAATACAATGAAGAACATGGACATTAGTAATATAAGGCCTAGAGAGGTGGTTGATGTTGAAGATGACAAGAACCAAGTGCTCTCTAACTCAAATGTGCAAGCTTGTGGTTCACATGATCAAATCCAAGCAAGCACTAGTGATGGCAATGTGCAAGATCAACAAATGGCTAGTTCATCATCTCAACCAAGTGATCAATCAAATGCAAGCAATCAAGTGCAAGTGCTTTAACCAACCAATGTTGCAAGAGATCATCCATTGGACACTATCATTGGTGATATTTCAAGAGGTGTGCAAACAAGATCAAGATTGGCTTTATTTTATGAGCATTTCTTATTTGTGTCATCTATTGAACCTAAGAAGATAGATGAAGCTTTGAATTATGTTGATTGGGTCAATGCTATGCATGAAGAGCTAAACAACTTCACAAGAAACCAAGTATGGGATTTAGTTGAGAGGCCTAAGGATCATAATGTGATTGGAACCAAGTGGGTCTTTCGGAACAAGCAAGATCAAGATGGGATAGTAATAAGGAACAAAGCAAGATTAGTGGCTCATGGTTACATTCAAGTTGAAAGTCTTGACTTTGGAGAAACATATGCCCTGGTTGCAAGATTGGAAGCAATTAGGATCTTGTTAGCTTATGCTTGTGCCCACAACATCAAGTTGTACCAAATGGATGTGAAGAGTGCATTTCTCAATGGGTACATCAATGAGCTTGTATATGTTGAGCAACCTCCCGGTTTTGAGGATGAAAAGAATCTCAACCATGTGTACAAGTTGATAAAGGTTTTGTACAGATTAAAACAAGCACCTAGAGCATGGTATGAGAGATTGAGAGATTTCCTACTCTCTAAGGGATTCAAGATGGGAAAGGTTGACACCACTCTCTTCACCAAGAAGCTTGGAAATGGCTTGTTTATAATGCAAATCTATGTTGATGATATCATTTTTGGATCAACAAATGAAGAATTTTGTGAGGAGTTTGGCAAGATGATGGCAAGTGAGTTTGAGATGTCTATGATTGGAGAGCTTAGTTACTTCCTTGGTCTTCAAATCAAGCAAATAAAGAATGGCACATTTGTGAGTTAAGGCAAGTATATCAAGGACATGCTCAAGAAGTTTGAAATGGATGATAGTAAAGCTATTAGTACACCAATGGGGACTAGTGGAAGCTTAGATAGTGATGCTAGTGGCAACATGGTGGATCAAAAGATGTATCGATCCATGATTAGAAGTCTACTCTATATGACCGCATCAAGGCCGGATGTGATGTTTAGTGTATGCATGTGTGCTAGATTTCAAGCCTCACCAAGAGAAAGTCATTTGAAGGCAACTAAGAGAATATTGAGATACTTAAAGCATACACAACATGTTGGATTATGGTATCCCAAAGGAGCAAGATTCGAGTTGATTGGATATTCGGATTCTGATTATACGGGATGCAAAGTTGAGAGAAAGAGCACATCGGGCACATGTCAACTATTGGGAAGATCACTTGTGTCTTGGTCATCAAAGAAGCAAAATAGTGTAGCACTTTCAACCGCCGAAGCAGAGTACATTTCGTCCAGTAGTTGTTATGCTCAATTACTTTGGATGAAGGCTACCTTGAGTGACTTTGGAATCAAGTTCAAGCAAGTGCCATTGCTATGTGACAATGAAAGTGCCGTAAAGCTCACCAACAACCCGGATCAACACTCAAGAACAAAGCATATAGATGTCCGTCATCACTTCATAAGAGATCACCAACAAAAAGGGGATATTTGCATAGAGAGTGTGGGCACCGAAGATCAACTTGCCGACATATTCACCAAGCCACTTGATGAGAAGAGGTTTTGCAAGCTAAGGAATGAATTGAGCATACTTCACTTCTCCAATATGTGTTGATGCACCCCCACTATATGACATGCCTCTCCTTCGAGCAAAGCAAGGTAAAGTTGATTGACATGTCATCCATTCATTGCTAAAGACTTGTTTAGTGCATCTAGTCATTCCTATCATGTCCTAGGCTCATTCATGAAAATCAAATGAATTTGATGCTTGTATGTTACCACTATTGCTTGTATGTTTGAAATGATCTAGTGGTAGCATATGACATGTTTGTGGGTTTGTAAACCTAGTGTTTGATCTATAAAATGAGCTATAAGTGTCTCACTCAACATGGTACAAGATAACCCTTCTTTGGAGGTGTGAAGAAGCTTGTCCTTAGATCAAACCGAGTTAAACATCTTTTGCAAGTAATCTAGATTGAACCAAATTGAAAAATGATCCTCATTTCACATGGTTTCACCCCAACCTATCTATAATTTGAACCTATCTATACCTTACGCCTTTGTGGTCATTGATGACAAAGGGGGAGAGAAACAAAGATAAGTGATAGGGGGAGAAATAGTGTAGAGAGATAAGATATGACAAAGGTAGGGGATCAATTGATCAATTAAAATCTTGAGCACACAAGTAGGGGGAGCAAGCTCATGAACTTGTATGGTGCATTTGAATGTGCATTTCATATGTTTGCTTGCATGGCACGAGTTTTAAATTTCAACATCCATGCTTGTATGGTGTATGCTAATTGTAATTTGCATGATGAAATGTAAATCTAGCATGTATAGGTCATCTAATGATTTCATTCCCATGTATTTACAAGTGGTATCTAGCTATCAAGTGGTATCTAGCTAAAGCAACTAGACTTATGTTCATCATATAGAAACTAGACCCTTACTTGTAATATTGATCTCATGGGGTATTCTAGTTTTTATGTATGTCTAGTTACTAATGGTGCTAAGGATGGTATAATGGTGCACTCCGATTGGTATCACGCTTCAAAGGTCCATCTCTTATACCTTAGCATCATTTGGTAGAATTTGTCTCCTATATTTCCTATCTAAGCATATGTGCAAAGCTACAATCCAAACTCTTAGCACATATGTAGGGGGAGCAATTGCTACCATATGGAGTTCATGAAACTTGTCCATATCCTTTACACATGGTAAATATGCTTGGGCAAGCAACATGAATTCAATTGAATCTTATTGCATATCTTTGTATAAGGGTTGTCATCAATTACCAAAAAGGGGGAGATTGAAAGCTCTAGTTTGGTTTTGGTTAATTGATGAAACCTAAAGTGCTAACCTAGTTTATCAAAGTGATCATGAGATAGGTAGCACTATTCCAAGTGATGAAGCAATGACGAAGATCATGACAATGGTGATGGCATGGTTATGATCAAAGGCTTGAACTTGGAAAAGAAGAAAGAGAAAAACAAAAGGCTCAAGGCAAAGGTATAAAATGTAGGAGCTATTTTGTTTTAGTGATCAAGACACTTAGTGAGTGTGATCATATTTAGGATAGATAGCCATACTATTAAGAGGAGTGAAACTCGTATCGAAATGTGGTTATCAAAGTGCCACTAGATGCTCTAATTCATTGCATATGCATTTAGGATCTAGTGGAGTACTAACACCCTTGAAAAAATTTGTGAAAATATGCTAACACATGTGCACAAGGTGATACACTTGGTGGTTGGCACATTCGAGCAAGGGTGAAGGAGATAGAAATGAAAAAGGGTTAGTCTCACTGTTTCACAACTGACCGGATGCTGGTCTCAGGGGGACCGGCACGTCCGGTCAGGCGTGGCAGTGATAACCTAGCGTCGGTCATGTGACCGGATGTTGGGCCTCTGACTAACCAGATGCTAGAAGGCAATGTTTGGTTAGAGCTGACATAGCTGCACAAATGTCAGGGTAACTGACCAGACACTGGATGAGTCCGGTCAAGTACCACCGGACACGTCCGATCAAGTTTTGCCATCTTTAGGAGCTTATTGGAAATGACCAGACTCTGGGTGTTTAGCGTCCGGTCACTTATGGCATAGCATCTGGTCATGTCATGACCATTGAGATCAGATGACTCCTGTTGAACATAGGATGACACGTGGCCACCATCGAGTGATCGGACACTGAGCCCTGCGTCTGGTCAGTAGGACCGGAGCGTTCGGTCACCCCGATCAGTGCCCAGTGAAGGGGTACAACGGCTCTATTTTGTGGGGGCTTCGATTTAAGCCCCATGGCCGGCTCAAGCTCACTCTCTTGCACATTTTCATTGACATAGCAATCTTGTGAGCTTAGCCAAAGCACTCCCACTCATCTCCATCATTGATCCATCATCTTTGTGAGATTGGGAGAGAATCTAAGTGCATTGCTTGAGTGATTGAATCTAGAGGCACTTGGTATTCGTGTTGTGCTGTGGATTTCACTTATTACTTTTGGTGGTTGCCACCACCTAGATGGCTTGGTGCAGCAGTGGAGGATCGGCACGAGTTGGTGATTGTTCATGGCCGCCTTTGGTGATTGTGAGGGGAGTTGTACCTTCCCTGGCAGAGTGCCAAAAGGTAACTCTAGTGAATTGCTCATGTCATTGAGTTACCTCACTTGTGAGTAGGTTCTTGCGGTGTCCAATTGTGTGGATGAGGTTTGTGAAACACCTCTTAGCCGCCGAACCACCAAGTGTCGGTCGAAACAACGGGGACGTAGCGTGTTGGCAAGCACGTGAACCTTGGGATAAAATCGGTTGTCTCTTGTTATTTGCATTCTTTTGGTGATTGGCGTAATCTTCATCTTGTGATTGGTTCATTCCTCTACATGGTGGTATAATGACCCTACTCACTCATTTATATTCTTGCAAACTAGTTGTGACAAGCTCTTTAGTGTAATTAGAATTGAGAGCTTGCTTTGTTGTTTTAAGTTCATCTAGTGAAGCTCTTTAGAGTAGCAAGTTTGAGAGCTCTTAGTGAGTAGTAACATTGTAAGTTGTGTGCCTAGTAATCATTGCAACTAGAATTGTTGGATAGGTGGCTTGCAACCCTTATAAAGCTAGAGCAAGTTTGCATTTTGCTATTTATCATACTAATCAAATTGCTCTAGTTGATTTGTAGAATTTTAAATAGGCTATTCACCCCCCCCCCTCTAGCCATATTAGGACCTTTCAGGTGGTTGAGGAAGGTCAAAGGTGATGAAGTGGGCTTGGTAGTGAATGTGACATGGAAGAACGAGATATGTACACGGTGCCTCCAACAGGCTATGTTTGTGTTGGAGGACTTTGCTAGGTGGCCAGCGTCGGGTCAGTCTAGTCCTCTGCCTCCTCTGGCCATGCCGGTGCGTCGCCAGGACGAACATCAGTGTAGAGGCGAAGGCTGTGGTGTCCACATAGGATGGGAAGGTTGGGGGGAGTGGGCTATGTTCTACAGCGTGGAGTGTAGGATCCGCTATGAGTGTGATAGGTTCTTCAAATCAGTGTGGTAGATTCTGTGCAGATCAATGTTGATATGTATATATCTGGATGATGGGGATTTGTATGATAAACTCTTTTTTTTGTACGATAAACGTTCATTCTCCTTAATACAATGATATGCAAGTACGATTCCTTTCCAAACTCGTTACATTTACCTTCCTTCTCATATGATGCGGTTCAGATTCCCTTGCACATGTTTTCAATTTCTTAATACAAGTCATTCAAGTCATCTCCACTAAGACTGTCTCCAATGGATGACCCATATGGAGACCCAAACCCAAAATGGGTCGTGGATGGTACTATATCAGCCTCCAACAGAATACCTATATACGAGACCCATTTTGGGTTACAGCAGAGGCACAGCCCAAATATAAGTAGCCTCTCTCCTAGAGACTCATTTATAGAAAGGGTTCTCTTTTGGGTCCTATTGCTAGAGAATACCAAAAAATGGGTATTGAACCGTTTACCTGTAGCGCTACCCAAACATGGAATGGGTATTGTATTTTGGGTGATGTTGCTGGAGATAGTCTAAACACGAGCGGGAAAGGCAATAGTCAAGGTCCATGACATCCATAGCCACCCACGTGAGTCACGGGCGATGGAGCAGGGAAGACGACGTGGACCATTTGATTCCCTGCACTTTGCGATCTAACACTAACGCTGAATCACCGTATAAAACGGCGACGGGAGCTACAATAATGACAATTTGCAAATAAACCAAGGCAAATACTTCCACCCCAGCACCATCTCAATGAGGTGCTTTAGCTCACATCTATGCAGCCAAGGCAAATACTATGACACTTCAAAAAATGGAGTAACAAGCATCACAATCATTCAGTTATTGATTGTTTTTAAGGTAAAAACTATATATAAATGACAAAGTAACAATCATCATAGCAATTTCATTGATAACTTTAGTTACATTCTAGTTGTACAATAACAAAGAGCTATCAAAGACTACTGGGTGTATAATAACAAAGTCCTGTCAAGTGTTGGTACATCCCATAGTAGAGTCTAGAGACAGGCAGTGCAAGCTAAGGATGAGGCAGCACCTCGTAAAACTTCCACTAGCATCTACACCTCTCATGGTTATGAGAGAGAGAGAGAGCAAGAAGAGGAGCATCTCAGTGGGGCACTTTACTTTCCCTGTTGCACCTCTCACGATCGAGAGAGAGAGAGAGAGAGCAAGAGGAGCATCTCCACCTCTCATGGTCATGGGCATGTGCATTCCTGCATTGGATGACTAATTGTCAACATGTAAGTTTAGCAGAAGGAAAAATGAAGGAAACCATTTTTTGTCCACCTTTCTTGTGTAGTAACTTCCTTGTCAATTAGGATATGGTGGTGCTCACATCTCATGGTCGCGAGGAGGGCATGGAAGAGAAGCACCGCCATCATCACTGTTGCTCCAGAGGAAGGAGGATCACCAGGGCTCCGGGATGGTGAATTGGCACAAGAAATGTGCAGGGCAAACTAGGGATACCAAAGTGCATTGAGTACCCCTTGGCTTGCCCAAATAAGCGAAACCCCTTAATCGCAAAACTTCCACTAGTACCTAGATCGAGCAGCCCCCGCTGCACCTAGATGCTGGTTGAAAGGTCCTAATATGGTTAGAGGGAGGTGAATAGCCTATTTAAAATCTACAAGATCACTAGAGCAATTTGATTAGTATAACAAATGGTGAAATACAAACTTGCTCTAGCTCTACAAGGGTTGCAAGCCACCTATCCAACAATTCTAGTTGCTATGATCACTAGGCACACAAGAGGCTAAGTCACTACTCAATAAGAGCTCTCACACTAGATGAACTTAAACTACAAAGCAAGCTCTCAATTCTAGCTACACAAAAGAGCTTGCTACAACTAGTTTGCAGGAATATAAATAAGTGAGTAGAGTGATTATACCACCGCATAAAGGAGTAAACCAATCACAAGATGAATACCAATTCAATCATGAGAGAATATCAAAGGGCAAGAGACAATCAATTTTTCTCTTGAGGTTCACATGCTTGCTGGCACGCTAGTCCCCATTGTGTCAACCATCACTTGGTGGTTCGGCGGCTAAGAGGAGTTGCACGAACATCATCCACAAATTGGACACCGCAATAACCTACCCACAAGTGAGGTAACTTAATGACACGAGCAATCCACTAGAGTTACCTTTTGACTCTCCACCGGGAGAAGGTACAAGACCCCTCACAATCACTAGGAGATGGCCATGAACAATCACCAACTTGTGTCAATCCTCCTCTACTTCTCCAAGCCATCTAGGTGGTGGCAACCACCTAAGAGAAAAAAGAAATCCACAGCCACAACGATCCCCAAGTGCCACTAGATGCAATCACTCAAGAAAATGCACTTGGAATCACTCCCAATCTTACTATGATGATGAATCAGTGATGGAGACAAGTGGAAGGTGTTTGCTTAGGCTCACAAGGATGTCAAGTACATTAAAGTGCCAAGGGAGTGAGCCTTAAGCCTGGCCCACCCCTTTAAATAGAGCCCAAGAGCTCAAAGAGTCGTTGACCATCATAGGCATGACCGAACTCGCCTGACCTAGACTCACCCCAACATCCGATCGGCTACGTTCGATTGGCCATGGTTGTCCACATGTCGTGCCTTTGAATTCTACATGTTCAATCTCAACGGTCATCTCTCAGTCACGCGATACATTAAGTAATGACCGGACTTGATGCTCGAAAGATCGGACCCTAAACCACTGAGAGTCAGATCAAGTCCAGAGAGCATCTAGAGCCAGCTTTCTCTGACTAGACGTGTCAAGTCAGAGGTGACCTGACGTGCCCCAGCATTTGGTCCTCTTTCTTCTTCTCTACGCGCGCTCGCGAAGTCGATGTCACCATACGTCAGCGTTGACTGGACTCAGCCCCTTGCGCGTCCGATCGCGCTAAGTCGCCAGCCACCAACAAGTGACCAGACACATCGGTGGCAGCGTCCGATCGCACCTTGGTCCTCTCGGCCAGCCTTGCCACCTCGCCTATAAATGACCGGACGCGTCGGGGTGACTCTAGTCACCTCGTGGCTAGCGTCCGGTCGTGGACTTCCACCTCCTTTTCTTTTTCTAAGTCCACAATCGCTTCACCCTTGCTTCCAACTTGCTAACCACAAAGTATAGAACTTGTGTGCACATGTGTTAGCATTTTTAAAGCATTTTACAAGGGTCAAAGTTAGCACACTAGGTTCCTAAATGCATATGCAAGAATCATGTCACCTAGTGGCACTCGATAAACCATTTAGCTAAAGATTTCCCCTCTTTATAGTACGGCTATCGATCCTAAGTCACTCACACCCTCTATGATGTTTTGAGTGCAAAACAAAAACCTATCATATACCTTTGCCTAGATCTTCTTGGTTTTTATTTTTCTCTTTCTTCTTTTCCAAGTTGAGCTTGATTATCATCAACACATGTCCACCTTCATCACCATGGACCTCATCTTGCTCAATCACTTGGATTGGACCACCTTTCCTAATTCACACACTTAGATCAAAGGTTAGTCCTAGGTTTCATCAATTATTCAAAACCAAACTAGGGCTTTCACAGGTAGTACCCAATCTTGAAGGCCTTCTCCTAATGTCGCTGCTGCCGCCAAACAGGTTGGAGAAGGAGCACCACTGACGATGAAGAAAATATAGATCGTTGGCTCAAGAGCTTTGTCTGTATCTATCTATGGCAGAACCACCTAAAATAACATGCTTCCGGAGGCGCTCGTCTTTCACTAGACACTAAGCACCTCAAAAGGGAGCTATATCAGATAGTTTCGTCGAGCACACCCTAAGGGAGAACTCGAAATAATCCACGTTTTACATCCAGAATCCAATAATGAGTACAAGCTTACAATACTTAGTCCATTTTCATACAACTAGAGTTCTTGAAAATTATTTATTACAATACCAGAGTTTAGAGTACGATAATTAAATAGCGGAATAAAAATAAACATCTAGCAAAAATGATACAAAGGATCCATCTGTGCTCACCAGAAGAATCCTCTATACAAGAGCTACTCCTCAAGCTGCACCTATAACAGGGGTAAAATAAACCCTGAGTACACAATGTACTCGCAAGACTTACCCGACTAGTGGGAATAGTTTTCCTGACTCTAAGGAGTATGAAAGGCAATATGGGTTTGTTGTTTTCTTTTTGTTTACGAAAAGCATTACTAATAGTTCATCCTTATAGTCATGTTTTATTAGCAGTCATGATTACTTCATTAGCTAACCATTCTAGGTAAGCACCTATTCTAGTTTCAAGAAAGGGTTGAGCAATCAGAACCATTTCTCCATCTTTCATCTTTTAGTTCTTACTATGATGCTAGACCATAGCCAAGTCGTACCGTCTTATAGAAACTATGATTCATGAACCAATGTATCCTAGTTGGGTACCCCAAAACACACACCCCATTTGTACCCTAGGCCCAAACAAGACTAACCCATTCCACTCCTGTCATAGGGTCCTAGGTCCTCATCCAAACTTGGACTCCAAGCCCTCACACTTGAGACCCAGTCTCAATATGGTGCTTAGACCTCCACCTTTTCCCTGCCTCCAATTAGTCGGTTTAGAAAGAGCTAGAACCCTACGACAAGAGCGTAATGAGCCTTCCTGCTCCCATAAGCATGTGCTTAGGATAATAAGTCTATGACCTGACTACCATCCACAGCAACGGATGGTCCTTAATCGACACCACCAATATCCATACCATATCCCTAGCCCGGTCTCCTATTTTTCTTTTCATCATTTTATCATGAGAGTAAATATAATAATCACTTATTATGAGTAACGGCAGGTTACTCACGCTACCGAAAACCTAAGCTGAGCAGCTACCTGAACCTGCACTAGTAAGACTCTTAGGACAGATATATTTATGCATGTGGTTTCCATAAAATTCATGTAACATAAATTCACATTACATATATAAACAGTGATTATCCAAAAATATGGGGTTATGCACCGAGGTAGGTGCGGTGTCAGCTGAGTTAGTCAGTGGTGGCTCCGAGACCTTCTCCTACATGAGAATCTCCTCCTCGTACTCCTTGATGATCTCCTCAAACTCGTGATCACCGGTGGTCTCGATCTCCGACAACTCGTTCTCTACATGCATGCGATGATGATGTAACACTTAGCATTTAAGCAATAGCAACTCCTAAACTAAGAATATGCATACTAAGCTACTAAGCTAGCTCTAATGACTAAGGTACTAAGCTAACTATCATCTTTACCAAGCAAAGTGTTGGGTTCAACTAACAAACACATAGCTTTACAAATAAAGGATATATCTTTATTTCCACTAATGATTTAATGCATATTCAAAACAAAGAGCATTTAACTACCCTAATGCTTAGTCTATTCTAAAGCTACAAAAATTATAGTGAGCACATAATAATACAATGAAGCTACCATAAAAATTTCAGGACTAGAGCTATCACCAATTTACCACAAAAATTCCTATAATATTTAACCTCACAATATTAAGCACTCTCAAATGATTTAATAGCTCTTGATATCAACATGCATATATATTAACTAAATACACCAACAAATAGAGCACAATTTTAGGAACCTAACAAAATTTGTTTCATAATTTTTGGACACCTACATGATTTATATGATTTACCAAAGATCAGCTCAAAAATTAAATTAGAAAACTAATTCTAATTCCTTAGTAAAATAAAAATGAAACCTCCCGCACGGCCCATACGTGTAGCCTGCATGACACAGCGCGCGCGTAGTGGCCCACGGTGCGGCCCACTGCGAGGATGGCCTGCAGCGTGAGACGGCCCACAGCGGGGAATCTCGCGCACGCTGGCAATTTTGCAAAAGAGACCTCAAACTTCTCCTGAATTATGACTAAGTACTAACACTATTTCTCTCTCTCTCTCTCTCAAACCTTCTCACTTAACCCCCTAGCTTTCCTGGAATTCCCCCTTGCGCACCGACGACAACTCAGTGCATGGCGGCGCGACGAGCAGTGGCACTGGGCGCCTACGCCAACCACCTGAGTCCTACATGGACCCACCTAACAGGTCGAATCACCATCTCTGACCCAAGCGACTACGTTAAGCGATGGCGAGTGGTGGCGGGACGCTGCTGGATCGAGGTGCAGCGATGTGCGACCGTCCATAATGGCGGCACAAGCTGCCCCGGTGATCTAGAGCACCTAAGAACCTAACTGGCTAGCGAGGGAGCATCAGTAGACTACCAGTGGACCTAGCCGAGGTGATGTTTGGGGTGGAGGAAGGCAGAGGAGGGCTGGTCATGTGTGGCCGAGCCATGCGGCGACATATCACGGTGGCACGGTTGTGTCAGTGATGATGGGGAGGTGGTAGTGGTTCCACTAACAGTGCGCAAAGTGGAGAGGAAGGCAAGGCAAAGCTATTGGTGCAAGTGAATTGGATTGGGAGGGACGGTAGGAGGGCTGCCCTCATCCATGGCCGGACGTGGCCTTATCGGCACTGACAGCGGGAGAAACTCCAAATTGGAGCTTGGCCTTGCACGGTTCAAGACTGGGTAGGGTCGAGCAGTGAGAGGATGTGATGTTGAAACCATGGATGCACTGAATTTAATGGAGGTGATCGATCGTAGGGTAATTTGATGGTGTGTCTCGATGGCGACAGCAGAGGGAAGAAAGAGAGAGATAGGGTGCGGTAGGTGGGCTCGGCTCATCCTCTCCTTGGCTGGGATGTGGTCAACATGATCATGGACGCCCACACAGTAGGTGCTAGTAGACAGGTGCGTGTGTTCTCGATCGGTGTGGCCCACGAGCCGCAGTGCCATTAATGGACATGGCAACAACGAGCCCTACCATGTATGCACGATAGAGGCGGCATCGCACTAGGGCCGGCAGTGGCACAGAGATGTAGAGTGAGGCACGGACATGACGGTGAGGCAATGGCACTGACATTGGCTGTGGCATAGCGCGGGGCGGTAGTGCGGTAGGGTCGACAGCAGCACTGCCTAGCTGCACAAGCAGCAGCAGCGACTTCGCACATTAGGAGCCAATGGCAGGCCAAGCACAGCCAAGCCAGAGCAGCCGTGGCCGGCCATGCATGGCAGCACACGTTCGTGTGGGACAGCTAGCTTGGTGACGCTGAACGCCCAAGCATGGTGATCGTGCCCACACGGCCAACCAGCCCAAAACCATGTCATGCACAAATTTTAAAGCGCCTATAAAAATTAAATGGTTGCTTCTAGACCTTAACCATCTTTACCATACTCAAGATGGCATATGAGACTACCATATCAAGCTATAACACTACACCACCCCTTAACCCAATCTCTCAAAATACTTTGCTAAATATAGCAATGTCTAGCTGTTGATAACTTGGAAATTTTCTAAGTTTTTGAGCTAAACTTGATTTCAATTTACAATTTCTAGGCTAGTAGAAATATTATTTAGTAATATAATTTTTTGACAGCAAGTATTTTACTGTCATCTACAAAGTTTGTACTTCAAACTTTATTTAAGTATCACACACATGTTCTATAGTATTTTTTATTAATAAAAATTAGTTTTCAACCCTACTTGATATACATGAGCTATTGCATCAACTTTTATTTAACATTTTTAATGATCATTTTCAGTTATAAGAAATTTATCTACACATTCTATCATATGTATTAACACATAAACATGATGCTCATGACATGTTTTAGTAAATAATTTAGGGTGTAACACCGAGGGTGTTACACTATCTGTATCTAAGGAGGAATGAGTGTGTGGATTGCCAAGAAGCGCATCTAGCCCCTGCTTAAATAGGTCAACCGTAAAGATGGAGAAGCAGAGCGGAGCAGTTAATATAAGCATCAGGGAAGATGAAAGTAACGGTGATGCAACTGTGTTATGGGTAGTTGGGAAATAGGGGAAATAACTCACACTGAATTTACTACCATCGGTACACCAAACGGTCGTGTAGGGCGGTGGCCATAACGCCTATCCCTAGTCAGCTCGGTGTTCCAAATGATGGTGGAATTCAACCCCACTACCACCGCCGCATTGATGGTTTTCAACTGCCGGTTTTCATCTTTAGGAGGCCTCCCTATCGGTCCAACCGACGGTAGAAGTATCACACCAACACTTTTATCGCTACAGCAGTGAAAGTGGCGATAGAGATAAGTCAATCTATAATAGTGATTAGTAAGTTATAAGAGACATATAAATCTATATGCGTGTAGGTGTTGCATATGCATGCATGATAGAAGCATGAAGGTTAAAGGCTGACAAATCACGTGAAATCATGTCATGTTTCGCGTCTAATGCGTGAATTTGTATTTTTCTTGTGGGTCTCTGAGTCTGTCAAGGTATACTATGTTGCATTGCAAGATTTAGTAGTGAAAAGATTTATCTTTAGCTACGTTTGGGATTCCTAGTGAAAAGATTTATCTTTGGGTGCGTTTGGGATTCCTGGGTAAAAAATGTTTTGCAGGGCTAAGACCTTTACAAATAAAATTTTCCTTTTGATTTAAAAAGAGGTGTTTTTAACAAAGAATAACTTGTTGTAGAGGGGTTGGAAATGTGAAACTAAGTGCAACTTCTGTGGTTTGAACAAATAATCTAACGCTTCTTCTTTGATTGTCATATGGCAAGCTTTTGTAAAATCTAGTTTTCATTATTTTTAATATTCAACCACCAGACGACGGTGCAGTTCGCTTGTTTGATTTTTATAGTTAGGGCTAATTTGGAAACTCAAATCCCCTTAGGATCCCTGACTTTTTCTAGGGTGAGAAATCCATGAGAAAATAATTTGAATAATTATTTAGTTTTTCATGGAGGGTTTTCCATCTCTGGATGTGCCTCCCCTTCTTCCAAATTAGCCCAAGAGTTTTGCTCCAAGGTTTAGAAACCAAGTGATAGTGGGCATGGCGGCAATGTGCTAGGCATTATGATTGAGTAGAGGCGATTCTATGTTCAACGGAACAATATAACACCTTGCGCTTATTTTTTGGTGTGGGGGTGGGGTGGGGGAGTAGGAGGATGTATTCATGCAAATGGTTATTATTGTCTAAAGATTAAGAGAGAGTGACACAAAGGTGTCATCGTTTGGAAATCATGGCGATCAAAGTCTTCAAAAAATTAGGATAGTAACAATAAAAATTATCTAAAGAAAGTTTTCCTTTGCAAAAACAAATTCTCAATCCCTTTTCCCACAAATGATGTAGTCGTGCTGGTAGGAGGATGCCACCAGTGTCATTGCCACATGGTGCCACCCTGTGTTGCTTGCACTAGCCAGGAGACCACCTTGCATTCATCGGATGGTCAGAATACCACAAGTGCTCACGATAACCATAGCTCTCATAGTTGTCTAACACTCTCAGACACAAAGATCACTCTATATGTGTATCTCTCATGTCAACACAGGGGCGGATCCTAGGGCCCGGGCTGCCTGGGCTGCAGCCCGGGGCGAGTCCATGTAGCCCCTTTAACATATGTGGTGTTTAGCCTAAAAAACTATGATCTTAATTAGACAAAAGGAGGCCTAGGAAGCAAGATCAGACTATGTTGAATGTGAATCAGCAGCTTAGCCTAGGGGCGCAGCCCCGTTCTGGATCCGCCCCTGTGTCAACACACATGTCCCTAACACACTACATCTCTCACTTGATCCTCACTTTCTTCTCCCTGAGCTCCATACACACTTTCACTGCACTAATGACCAAAAGCCACCAGAGAAGCCTAGCTAGGATTTGGGGAGTATTTATAGCCCAAACCTTAGGAGCGAGAGTCAGTTGCCAATTATTGGAAAAGGTGCTACAATGGTCATCCGAGAAATAGCCTGATCGAACAATTTACAAACCTTCGCTGGATAGTCCGGTGCGTGCATTTACTAGAGTACACCTCTGTAGGGGGACTATGACGCCTAAGAGGGGGGTGAATTAGGCAACTTAAAAATCTACTTCTAAATTATGGCCTCTTTTTCTAACCCTAGCAAAACATATGCAATAGATAAACTATCTAAATGTGCAACTACGGTTTTGCTAGTGTGTTGCTATCTCTACCACAAAAGGAGTAATACAATCAATGTAAATGTGGAAGCTAAAGAGCAAGGTAGAGATATGCAAACTCCCGTCGATGACTCCAGTATTTTTACCGAGGTATCGAGAAGCGCGCAAGCTTCCCCCTAGTCCTCGTTGGAGCCCCTCGCAAGGAATCCCTCGCAAGGGCTAAGCTCCCGGTCAGGTAACTTCATGGATAGCCTCGGGCCATCTCCATGCACAAGTGGGTCTCCGACGTGCCTTCCGGCAAGCCTCTCCTGGATGCTCCCCGCCGTCTTCACTATCAAGCTTCCGGATGAAATGCCGTGGGTCTTGTTCCCTGTGGTACATGGTGGCGGCCACACCACAAACACGGTTGGTGTGATCTCGCAAGACTACAAGTCCCTCTGATGTACAACAATGGTGCGCGCAAGCACCGAGTGATAGGAGGTATGCAAACCTCACTAAACACTAGGCCTAAACCTAGAGCAAGCTCATAAGCGGTGATCTATTCAACCTAAGCACTTCGCAAAGCACCTACGCTAATCACCTAATAAAAAACTAAGCACTATGGAAGTGGAGATCACTAAAATGGTGTATCAACACCCTTGATATGTTTCCTCAGCTCCACACTTACCATTTGGCCAGGTTGGGGGTTGTATTTATAAGCCCCACTGAGAAAGTAGCCTGTTGGGGACGAAGTCCAGCTTTTCTGCTACTCACCAGACGCTGATCACGTCCTGATCGGACATGTCCGGTTGCATTTTCGCTACTCTGGAACCTCTCTCTACTCGATTGGACTGCTATTGTCCTACGTCTGGTCGATTTGCCTCCAGCATCTGGTCAATGCTGAGTGTGTTGCTGGGCAGATGAAAAGTGCCATCGGCGCATCTAGTCAATTCACTTGTTCAGTGTCCAGTCACTGCTGCTGACACCTGTTGTTGCCGAGCCACTGATCAGAGCGTTCGGTCACTTTCTTCTAGCATCCGGTCACCTCTGTGAGCTCGTTTCTTCACGATCTTGTATGCGGCTTGGTTCCTATCTTCGTGCTTGGACTTTGCTTGATATCTTGGGTCTTCTCTTGTGCTCCTAAGGTCTTGCTTAAGGTGTTGATCATCGGATCATCACTGTCGCCTTCGTCCAAGTCACGTCTTGCACCCTATTGAACTACAAAACAATCACTTTCAAATTCATTAGTCCAATTTGGTTGTGTTGGTCATCAAACACCAAAATCCAAAGTAAATGGGCCTAGGGTCCATTTTCCTTACAATCTCCCCCTTTTTGGTGATTGATGACAACACGACCAAAGCAAGCAAATAATAGAATTTTGAAATTTAAAAACTACCTACTTGCTAGGATGCAATGCAAGGGGCAAGATTATATGATGCTAAAAGATACTACTTGTAAGACTACATAAAAACTTATCTTGCCCTTGCAAATGTCCCCATGTGGTATTATGGATTTAAGCCTTGCTTCCTATAAATTCTCCCCTTTTTGTAGGCTGTTCCATAATCCACTATCCTCCCTTTCTCGGACCATTACCACTTGTAGACCATTATTATGATCTAGCTTTTTGGCCCTACAAAGCCATGCTTGCTTTTGGTCCTCTAAATTCTCCCCCTTTGGAATTAAACACCAAAAAGGAAGACATTAGTAGCACAAGGGAGGGTCAAACTTTGTGGTCCTTTGTGTGTAGAGTGAAATAGGTCACAAAATTTGACTCTCATATTATATAGATTAAGCTCCCCCTAACTATATGCATACATATGGTAGAAAGCAAAGCATATGCATAATTGACAAATTATTGCTCAAGGGAATTTAGTTTATATAATGCATGGAGAAAGCATATAAATATCAATATGAAATCAACATGATGATATTGGTTTAGAAATACCACATGTAGAAACCAATTTGATTTCTACCACTTGCAATAGGTGGTGGATATTTGAAGTATGATGCTTAAATCCAGGAAACTCTATTTTCCTTGCAATAAGACTACTACACACATGATAAGCTTGAAAAAGTGTTAGTCTCAAAGCATCCAACTTGTAGAGTAACCTCTCCCTAAATTTGTGCACACAAGTATGGAATACTTGTAGGAAACATGCACATTAATTTTAGAATAAAAAATACCACATGAAAGATGACATCGCATGAATGTGAGAGTCATTTTCGAAAGCGATATTTGGGAGAGATTATCTATAATTTGGACTTTGGCACATATTAGATGAACAATTGAAAGGCAAGCTATGTGTCGTGCTCCTAAACAATTTTAAACCATGTAGAATTGCTCTAAGGAATAAGAATGAAACCGAGCAAGCCTACCATAAGAGATACCTAGTGTATGCATGACAAAAGATATAAGAATGCAAATGCAAACCTAGGCATGAAGAGTAACTAGATGCTAAAAGATACCAATTGTAGGAAAATTAAATCTAATACCATTTGAAGAAAATTGAATCTAGTTACCTAACATGGGAAGGGGAATTTGGGTCCATAGTATTCACTAACCCACTTGGCAATGATTTTGTCCATCATGATGCACCCCATGAAATGCATCCATACTTTGCCAAGTCTCCAAATTCCCTGAAGTCCATTGGACTTCTCACTTCCCTTTTAGGATCCAAACCTTCTTGGTGCTCTTCATATTGGAAATGATTTCCTTTGGCACCCAAAAGCGTTTCACCCCATTATTGGCTTGCTTGTTCACCTTGATGGCCACCACCTTGTCATTTTTCTTCTTCTTCAAGAGATAAGGTGTGGAGGCCTTCTTGTCCACCTTGTTGGTGTAGGTGTTGGAGAGCTTGCTTATTTGCTTCTTCTCCTTCTTCTTTGCTCCTCCCCCATTGTTCACCTTGCACTCATAGGACTTGTGGCACACGTAGCAAACCATGGTTTGTCCTTCATCAAGCTTCTTCACTCCCTTGATGGTGTTATCTTGATGAAGTTGGGCTTGCTTCGTCTTGCCTTTCACTTGAGTCAAGTCCTTGGTGAGGCGAGCTACTTCTTGCTTGAGTTGCTCATTCTCCTTTGCAACCTCTTGTGTGCATGTATCTACAACAACTTTCTCAACACAAACTTGGTTGCACAAAGATGAGTCTAAACATAAATCATTACAAGAAGTAGAGGCATCCTTTTTAGACATGTTAAAGGTAGAGCTTTTCTTTTTAGATGCCTTGGTGGGGGTAGTACTAACGGCTTCAAGATTAGCAACTCTATTAGTTAGCTCATCACAATGTTTGCACACAGGTTTCCATTTTAGCAAGCAAACTTTTATAAGCATCTTGTGAGTTAGCTAACTTTTCTTTTAATTTTTCATTTTTATTTACAAGTTGCCCATCATTGATTGTGCATGCATTTGTTGTTGCACTAGCCTCAAGTTGCTCAATTTTAGTAGATAGTTCAACATTGAGATTAGCAAAGTTCTCATATTTTTCAAGCAAAGTTTTATATGCTTCTTGTGAACTATCTAGCTTTTCTTTTAATTTTTGAGCTTCTTTTGTTGACTAGTGCAAACTTTAGCATAATTAAGATTTTGTTGCATAATTTTATCATAAGAAGGCATTTCATCATCACTCTCACTCTCACTAGAGGATGAGCTTTCATTACCTCGTGCCATAAGGCACACACGAGAAGAGCTTGATGATGAATCCTTGCACCCCGCCTCTTGCGATGGTCTTCTTCTTCACTTGAAGAATCATCCCATGTCCTTATTGATGCGAGGGCTTGTTTTTTGCATGCCTTTCTTCTTTGTCTTGGGTCTGGGCTTGTTTGGACAAACTTCCACAAAGTGCCCCAACTCGTCCGCATCCATAGCATCCACTCTTTCTTTGCTCATTTCTTTGATTGGTGAACATTAGATCTTGGATTTGGATGGGCACACCCTTAACATTGAGCTTTTGGATCATCTTCTCCACCTTGTTGATTAGTTTGATTGATTCTTCATCAAGGTCAGAGGTGGAGGAGGAAGATTGATCATCACTTGAATCTTCATCATCATTATCATCCTCATCTTCTTCCTTATCTTCACTTGAGGAGCTTGGGCTTGAGCTTGTCTCAACTTGCTTGCCCTTCATCTTCTTTTTCTCAGCTACATGCGAGAGCTTTGCCTTTGCTTGATGAAGAAGCTTCTTCTTGACCCATCTTTCGTGACATTTCAAATGCCACTATCTTGCCTAATGACTATGGCATGGGTCCATAGTGCTCAAGTCCTCCATGTTGTGAAGGATGGTGATGATGCTTGCATATTTCTTTTAGTGGTAGCATGGAGATGATCTTCCTCATGATGTCCGTATCATCCAACTTTGTTAATCCTATAGAATGGAGCTCATTGATAATTAGATTCAAACGAGAATACATATCACGAACAAGCTCATCGTCATTCATTTCGAAGGAATCATAATTTTGTTTAGCTAGACAATGTTTTTGCTCACGGACATTACTTATGCCAGTCATGTAGCTCTTGGAGTTTTAACCATATTTCATGTGCCGTATTTAAAGTGAACACTTGGTTAAACATATCCAAGCTAAATGATTCAAACAAGCAACTCTTAGCTCTAGCATTGAAATGTATTTTCTTTTCTTCACTCTTTGTGGGTTTATCGGGATTCTTAATGGATTTCATCCCGTCAATGAGTGACTCTCCAAACTCTCAAATCAACCGCCTCAAAGTAGCAAGCCATTCTAGCTCTATAATAGGGGAAGTTAGTACCGTCAAAGTACGGAGGCCTAGAGGTATCCATTCCAACCACTCTAAATAGTGTCGACTCAACAACTGGTTAAGCCAAAGGTCCAAATTGAGCCAACCGGATCTAATACCACTTGTAGGGGGACCATGATGCCTAAGAGGGGGGTGAATTAGGCAACTTAAAAATCTACTTCTAAATTATGGCCTCTTTTTCTAACCCTAGCAAAACCCATGCAATAGATGAACTATCTAAATGTGCAACTACGGTTTTGCTAGTGTGTTGCTATCTCTACCGCAAAAGGAGTAATACAATCAATGTAAATGCGGAAGCTAAAGAGCAAGGTAGAAATATGCAAACTCCCATGTCGACTGACTCTGGTATTTTTACTGAGGTATCGAGAAGCGCGCAAGCTTCCCCCTAGTCCTCATTGGAAGCCCCTCGTAAGGAATCCCTCACAAGGGCCAAGCTCCTGGTCAGGTAACTCTATGGATATCCTTGGGCCTTCCCCACACACAAGTGGGTCTCTGATGTGCCTTCTGGCAAGCCTCTCCTGGATGCTCCTCGCCTGTCTTCACTATCAAGCTTCCAGCTGAAATGCCGTGGGCCTTGTTCCCTCCGGTACACGGTGGCGGCCACACCACAAACGCGGTTGGTGTGATATCGCAAAACTACAAGCCCTCCGATGTACAACAATGGTGCGCGCAAGCACCGAGTGATAAGAGGTATGCAAACCTCACTGAACACTAGGCCTAAACCTAGAGCAAGCGCATAAGCGGTGGTCTAATCAAGCTAAGCACTTCGCAAAGCACCTACGCTAATCACCTAATAAAACACTAAGCATTATACAAGTGGAAATCACTAAAATGGTGTATCAACACCCTTGATATGTTTCCTCAGCTCCACACTTACCATTTGGCCAGTTGGGGGTTGTATTTATAAGCCCCACTGAGAAATGAATCATTGGGGACAAAGTCCCGCTTTTCTGCTACTGACCGGATGCTAATCACGACCTGACCGGATGCGTCCGATCGTCCGGACTGTTAGAGCCGCAATCAACTAATCGGATGCTGCCAGCATCCGGTCACATGCCACCGGACATGTCTGGTCACATTTTCAACGCTCTAGAACCTCTCTGTACTCGATCGGACGCTGTTGTCCTACATCCGGTCGATTTGCCACCAGCGTCTAGTCAATGTTGAGTGTGTTGCCGGGCTAATAAATAGTGACATTGGTGCATCCAGTCAATTCACTTGTTCAGCGTTCGATCTCTACTGCTGACGCCTATTTGTTGCCTGAGCCACTGATCAGAGAGTCCGAACACTTTCTTCCAGCATCCTGTCCAGCGTTCGGTCACCTCTGTGAACTCGTTTCTTCATGATCTTGCGTGCTGGCTTGGTTCCTATCTTCGTGCTTGGACTTTGCTTGATATCTTGGGTCTTCTCTTGTGCTCCTAAGGTCTTGCTTAAGGTGTTGATCATTGGATCATCACATCGCCTTCGTCCAAGTCATGTCTTGCACCCTATTGTACTACAAAACAATCACTTGCAAATTCATTAGTCCAATTTGGTTGTGTTGGTCATCAAACACCAAAATCCAAAGTAAATGGGCCTAGGGTCCATTTTCCTTACAACCTCCAATAGCTACTTCTGACACTTCCAACAGCTAGCTGATGTCACTTGTCCAATGTTTGCCCGATGAACACCAAGTACCACAAGCTGCACACATTTGCACAATCAACCTTCAACATTCAACACGCCTCTAGCAATTTCCAGTGATCACAACTCCATTTGATCGGACTGACCTGCTGTGTTGTCTTCAACAATACCCTTCACACAAAAGCACTCACTGGACACATTTACATTTTGTCTGATGAGTTCATTTATGTCAGCACTAGATTACTTGATGTTTGCACTTTCCTCCTTTAACTTCTCCATGCGTACTCTGATTAAGGTGAAATTTGTTTTCGTTGGATTCCTCTAGACCATTTGTTCATCAAGTTTACACCACCATGCATACTGAAATTTTGGTACGAGATTTGCACACTCAAATTCCCTTCTTCACAATACCTAACTCTTGAAAGGTCTTCAATCTTGAGTCCTCACTTGCAACACTTGACTCATCCATGATCCTTGCCCTTAATCTTAAGTCATAGATAGCTTTGCTTTACTCTTGATTGTTACCTAACTCTTGAAAGGTCTTCAATCTTGAGTTCTTGGTTGTCTTGCCATAAACTATTAGGAATATCTTCATTTTCATGCATTGTGGCATAATCATTACATTTGATTCTCCAAACCATACATTAGCCACACATATCAAGTTATCCTTATGCATTGTGGCATAACGTTACACTTGATCCCTAAACCATACATTAGCCACATGTTGGTGTTTCGAATAAACACCAACTAGTAAATTTATATTTGTTGCGCGTTAGGCCCGGATGGTGCGCTAAAGGACACAAGATTTATACTGGTTTGGGTAGAATGTCTCTACATCTAGTTTGTTGTTGCTTGTGTTATTAGCACTGAAAAAGGTTTGTAGTAGGGGGTACAAATGGTCAAAAGAGGGACAGGTCCCAAGTCTCTAATGGAAAGGTCGAAAGGATGCCAAGAGCTCGGTTGCTGCTTAGCTGTGTGTGTGTGATATGTGTCAAATTGATCTATCCCTTTAGTGGGGTGCCCTACCCTCCCTTTTATAGACCAAGGGGAGCAGGGATTACAAATGGGAGAAAGAGGGAAAACCAAAGGTAGAGAAGATTCTTCGAAGGTGCCAGGTCTTTCTTTTCCCTTGAGCGTGCCCTGCAGACATGGCAAACGGTGCTAGGGATAGCATGTTCATTGATTCTGATAGGGCCATGCTTTGGCCTCGTTCAGCAAGTGGTCACATCCCATCCTACTGTAACACATCTGGTGTTTTGACCTAGCACTAAATCTTGACATGTCATCATATGCATTGCAAAGCATTCATAAAGTAGAAAAATTTTGAATGCATTCACTAAATAAGCTTTATTTCATAACTTGTTATTTTATGTGATGTAATGTGATTCAAAACTCTAAATAAAGATCATGACCACAAGGGTCAAATTTCATGTGATCATGTGAGACCATGTGTCAATTGACTCAAATAACCCTAATGGGCCATGTGAATGGTCAAAAATCATAGTTAAGTACAAAAAGGTAAACAAATCAAATTTGAATTCAAATTCAAACCATAAAAGTCCTTTTTGCCCCTTCTGTCTATTTCAAAATCCATTTGGAATTTGGGGGTGTGACAAAAAGCAAAGTTGAAGCTTATTTTATAAGGATCAACTTTGGTATTCAAAGTTTTTAAAGTTCACATATAAAATTTGGAGTAATTTTGAAATGATTCAAATGCTCACATTCACCCCAAATCCAAATTTCAAAATGGAGGCAGAATTTGAAAATGTTCATTTAAGCAAAGTTGTAGAACTTTGAAATTTTGGGCAACTTTTATTTTTGGAGATTTTCAACTTCTTTAGAAATTTTGAGAGTAATTTGTAAAATGAACTCAGTGGCAATTCTGTAATTCTTGTGAACAGTACCACGACCACCGCCCCACCGCCGGCGTCCTTTCTCCGGCCTTCCAGATACGCCCGTGGCTGCCCTCGGCTTTCGCGCTAGCATGGGATGCTCCCTGCATGTCGTCCCCTCGCTCTCTTGGCCGCGCTATAAAGCTCCGACGCCGTCATCAGCTTTCTTTTCTCTCCTCTATTTCTCGACGCCACCGCCTCAGCTTCGACGAGCATCCCCTCGCCTCCTCAGCGCAAGCCAATCCCGACAAAGTAGTGTCCTAGTTCCGCCTGCTCCTTGCGCCTCCAACCGACCTATTGTTATAGCTTGATTTCGTCGAGAACTCGCTTGTCCACGTTCTTCTTCCTCACGGCCGGCCGGACCACCGTCGTGTTCGCCTCACCGTGACCAGAGCTCCACGGTCTGTCTCTGCTCGTGCTTGGTATGCCGTCAGCTCCACCTTGTTCCCATGATGCTCTATGACCTGTTGCTTGCTCGTTTTGCCCACTGCAGTCGCTGGAACACCGCCGTCGGCGAAGTCTGCTCCGCCGTGACCGCTGTCACCGTCGACCCGCGTCACCGTAGCTTCTCCGTTCTCGTTCTTTGCTTCAACACGTTCGAGGTGAGCTGCTGATCCTTTCTAAGCCTTTTGTTTGATCTCTACCGACCTTGTTTCGCCGACGTAGTGCTGCCGTGCCACCACGTCCGCCATAGCCGGTGTAGTGCTCGGTTCTGGCCGCGTAGGGTTTCGGTTGTGCCACCAATCATTGCGCCTTGTTGTAGTGATCACCGTGGTGCCTTTGCCTTCACCGTTAGACTCACCGTCGGTGAGTTAGCATCAGTCAGCGCCGTCATCGTCACGGTCAAAGCCGAAGGTTAAGGATGACAAGTGGGTCCCATATGTCAGCGACTGTGTAGTTCAAATGGGATTTTTCTATTTTCAGAAATGGATGAATAGTGTCTATTTTTGTTATTTTTGTGTAGATTTATTTAGAGCTCCAAAAATTATGAAAATTTTTGTGTGACCTCTCTGTGATGAATATTATTTAGGAAAAATATGAAATATTGATTTACAATACTTTTTGAATGTGATGAAAATTGCTCAATTAATTGATAAATGTAATTTCCATGATTTTTGTAGGCCACTGTATAGCTCCAAAAATTATGAAATTTGTTTTGGTACACTAATTTGTCATGAGGATGCTTAAATAAAATTTTTAGGCCATTTGGAACAAGTTCATTTTGAGCTTAATTCCAAATTTAATTCAAAAATGGATAAAAGCAAACCCTAAGTGTTAGTTTAGGGTTTGATCTTGTTTTGGTCATGTTTTGTGACCAGTAGGGTTTCAAGATCAATTTGGTCAAGTCACTTGTATGGTCCTTGATGGTAGAATTGCAAGTTGGTTTTGTTGGCTTGCAACTATACCGTGAAGGAAAGTTGTACTCAAGGTGTTATTATATTTCATGCACCATGAAAGCATCATGTTTACATTATCATCATGTTGAAGCATATGTTATTATTTCATGTAGAATCCAAGAGTGAACCAATCCTAGTTGAGCAAGTTGTGGAAGAATCCCCGGTTGTCTCGGGATTTGATATTTGTGATACTGATTCCAGGAACCCGAGATCAGTCAACGAAGGCAAGCCCCAGTTTATGCATTAAACCATTACCTTGTTTACTTTGAAAAGTTTATCACCTATGTTACCTATTGCATTAAGTTGATTTGTTCAAATGTTACCTACTTGATGCATTGCCTACCTTGTTAATTGTTTACCATCCTTGAAGATGATTTCATTTACAAAGGCATAGAGTGCTTAGTATGCTTTATGGTAGGCTTTCAAAGTAAAAGTTTCGATACAATCAAAGATGGCATACTGGCCAAAGAAAGAAAGAAGATAGAATGAACTAGAGACTAGTCGGGTGACTTATCTTGAATGTTGGGTAATGTTGCCGACTATGTCGCTTAAAGGCCACTCATTGTGGATCTTCTGAATGAGACACTTTGTAGTACTGGTCACATACTCCGGTAAGCCTACTTCGGCTAATCCGATACTAAGACGAATGCCCACGCACTAGGAGTGGAGAGATGGCGAGAGTAGTGTGTACCCTCGTGGCTAGAATGTGGCTGGATTGGAGGTGTGATGTGCTCTCGGGTGGCGTGGAGATGGCTTAGTATAGGAGGATCTAGTAGCGAGGTTGATATATGCAAGATTAAGTTCTACATATGTCATGTGATAAGGAATCCCCAGCTGGGACTTGAATCAATTCGAATTGTCGGTGCTCCGTGGATATGGAGACTCGTTTCATTACAGAAGCAATGCAGGACTGGTGAATTACTAAAATTTTGAGAAAAGGAATGGAATGAAAAGGATTGGAACATGGGATATGAACACTTAGTTTGAGATAATGAACTAAGAAGACTTAGGGGTAAAAACTTGAAAATAGGATCAAGAATAGTAAGCTTTTGGCAAAGAACTTTTGAATCCTGCTACATCCTTACCTTGCCCCAACACCTGCATCTCTAAAGTCTTTCACTCCCCTTTTACGTCGGGTCAGTCTTGTTGAGTACTTTTGTACTCAGGGTTTGTTAACCCTTGTTGCAGGTGAGTCACATGCAGCAGGCTTGTTTTGGTCCCTGCTGCATGTTAGTGTTCGAAGTCGATGACGATGAGGAATGATGAATGGCCTTTGGACAAGGCACTAGTTTGTATGAAAAATAAAGTTAATGTAATATTATCCTACTACTATGGTTGTATGACACTTATGGTTTTATAAGTTTGAAACAGCTGGTTTGTAAACTATGTTATCGTAAGACTTCTGCTATATTTTACTCTGATGTATATATTTGAATAAATTGTTGTAATCTGCAATGTCTCTGATTGAGATCCTGTTCGAAAAAGATTCGTGGATGATTCGGGTTTTCCGAGGACACCCGACAGACCTGTTAAGTTGTTGGGAACTCGTGTACGCTATCAGAGGTCTGTTGAGACAATGATAGATGCACATGGGCCCAATTTTTTAGGAGGTTCTGCCATAGCTACTCTGGCGGATGGTGTGGCGTGCTAGGGTGCCGAGCCGTGACCCTATGGACAGCAGACGGGGAAGTGACCATACGTCTATTACTATAGATGATGTGAGTTCCCTCCTGGATTATAGTGGTTGTCGCATGCTTATGTTAGGATCCGCGTCCGAGGGCTGATGGCGGCGCCCACAACACTGTAAGACAAAAGTCAGCGCCTACAACATTGTTTAGGCTCTGTCATGCCTAGAAGGGCTTAAAGCGCCTGTCCCGTCGTATCCTGATGATACTTTCCAACAGGAGTGCGTGGCATGGTCCTCGGTACTACGGTTGACTCGAATGTCCTGTCTTACACTGTGCTCATCATTATGAAGGAGTAGGGTGTAGCCATCGGATGAGGCGGAGCCAGGCCTCGGATGTCGGGCGAGGCGGAGCCAGTCCTCCGCCATCGGGCGAGGCGGCGGCTGTCCCTAGGACATCGGGCGAGGCAGAGCCTACCCTTAGTCATTGGGTGAGGTGAAGCCCAACCCTCAGGGGTCAGGTGAGGCGAGGCCAGTCCCCAGTCATCGGGCGAGGCAGAGCTAGTCCCTGGTCATCGGGCGAGGCAGAGTCTAGCCCTCGGGGGTCGGGCGAGGCAGGAGTCCAACCATCGAGGGTCGGACAAGGTGAAGTCTAGCCCTCAGGGGTCGAGCGAGGCAGAGCCAACCCTCAGGGGCTGGGCGAGGCATGGCCAACCTTTGGTCGTATGTACAAGAAGTGCAGTTGCGTTCTTGTCTGTTTGGAAGCATAAACGTTTGATGGTTATTAGCCCTACCTCATTGGGTACCCCAGTATTAGGTCCCTGACACCACACAAACCAAGTTATCCTCAATTCCTTTTATCATCATAATTTGAGGACACTTCTTGTTCATGCTTTATGACCCAACATAAGACCCATTAATCCAAACACACACGTTAGTCATAAAAAAGCAAAGTTGTCATTAACCACTAAAACCACTTACCTGAGGGGCCTAAAAGCTCACACTATCCTCGTGGTGTCACCAGTCCATAGGTATGACCAAATCTTTCATGTGGGTGCGCTCACGTTGCCCATCGAGTTGATGACGATGGACAAGGAACCGAATATTGTCAACTAATTTGTAGATGTCAGTTTGGGATTCTACGAAGTCATACAACGTCTACATTATGGTCCGGTAAATCTACACCATGATACATGTTAATGCATAATCAAAATTTGAATTATATTTTTTATTTGAATTTTCATGTGCATGTCTTGATGGTCAAGTGAGACGTTGAAGTTGAGGAAATGTTGTTTGTAGTTTGTACAGTAGGGTGCGCTGTGATTCACGTTGTTGAAAGCTCTAGTTTGTTTTGGCTAATTGATAAACCCTAAGTGCTAACCTAGTTTATCAAAGTGATTATGAGATAGGTAGCACTATTCTAAGTGGTGAAGCAAATGAAGATCATGACATGATGATGGTGATTCCATGGTGATGATCAAGTGTTTAGACTTGGAAAAGGAGAAAGGAAAACAAAAGGCTCAAGACAAAGGTATAAGTGGTAAGAGCCTTTTCGTTTTGGTGATCAAGACACTTAGCGAGTGTGATCACATTTAGGTTCGATAGCCGTACTATTAAGAGGGCTGAAACTCGTATCAAAATACGATTATCAAAGTGCCACTAGATGCTCTAACTCATTGCATGTGCATTTAGGATCTAGTGGAGTGCTAACACCCTTGAAAATGTTTTGTGAAAATATGCTAACACATATGCACAAAGGTGATACATATTGTGTTTAGCACTTGGGAGCAAGGGTTTGAAACTCCACCGACGGAGTGTTCGCCCATAGAGTGCGGACAGTCCAACGGTGCCACCAGCGCCCTATACAGAAAAGATAGGGTTTCACAGAGTGCACTGGATGCTGGTCACGCAGTGACCAGACGCTGGGGTCCTGCGTCCGGTCAGTAACAACAGTGAGCGCGCAGTCTCGGTCTTGTGATCGAACGTTGACGCGAAGTGTGACCAGACGCTCAGAGCTTGTGTCCGGTCAGTGCAAACATACGCTAACGTGGTGGCACACAGAGGAGATGGTGTGTGACTGAACACTGGGTGAGTCCGGTCATGAATGTAACCTTACTGGAAACGACCGGACACTAGGGTCCTACGTCTGGTCACTTCGAAGCAGCGCGTCCGGTCACAACTTAAATGTACTAATGACCATTGAGATCGGGAGATCAACGTTTGAAGTAGGGTCCAGCATCCGGTCGATCTGACCAGCGCGTCCGATCGCCCCATTTTTCGTGGAGGCTTCTATTTAAGCCCCATGGCCAGCTCAAGCTCACTCTCTTGGCCATTTGCATTGACATAGCAGCCTTGTAAGCTTAGCCAATGCCCTCCCACTTATCTCTGTCATTGATCCATCATCATTGTGAGATTGGAAGAGAATCTAAGTGCATTACTTGAGTGATTGCATCTAGAGGCACTTGGTATTCGTGTTTCGCTGCGGGATTCACTTGTTTCTCTTGGTGGTTGCCGCCACCTAGATGGCTTGAAGCAGCGAGGATCATCGAGCGGAGGTTGGTGATTGTCTTTGGCTCCGATCGTGGTGATTGTGAGGGATCTTGTGCCTTCCCTGTCGGAGCGCCGAAAGGTACCTCTAGTAGATTACTCGTGTCATTGGGTTACCTCACTTGTGGGTAGGTTTTTGCGATATCCAATTATGTGGACAAGGTTATGTGGATAGGTGGCTTGCAACCCTTGTAGAGCTAGAGCAAGTTTGCATTTCGCTATTTATTATACTAATTAAATTGCTCTAGTTGGTTTATAGATTTTTAAATATTCACCCCCTCTAGCCATATTAGGACCTTTCAGTTGTGGTTTCCAAGAATTTGTCATAGCCTGCATCCTTCGTTCATCTTTGCCTAATTGGTCCAATTTTAGGCATGTTCGGCTGGTATTAAAGCCGGCTGAAGCTGATTTGTTGTGAGAGAAAAATATTGTAGATTCTAGCTGATAAGCTGGCTGATAAGTTCAAACGAACATGCCCTTAGATTTTAGGAGACCATATCAGATTCAAATAATTCAAATATTTGAAATGATTGTAGAAAAACATATATTAATTAGTTTTCACATTTTTTGAGTTAAAACAAAAATTAATATTCTAGAAAAAAATTGGATATTTTTTTTTTACTATTGTTTTATAACTTTTGACAAAGTTTAATGATCCTGAACTACCGCGAAAGTCTGATTGACTTTCTTATGATTCACGTGGCATCATGCCAACTAAAACGGCTCTCAAAACCGTCGAGAAAGGTAAATTAGATGTGTTGAAAGGCTATAAAAACATAAAAATTTAGTTTTCTAATTTATAAACGCAAATCAGACTTTTGTAACAGTTGAGGGCATATAGACATTTTCCACCAATCTGTGTTAAATCATCAATATTTACGAAAACATGAATTTTTTTCTGAGGGCACTAGCGCTCGGACGTCCGGCGCCCACAACGTGTTCAGACACAGCTCCAGTCCACAGTTAATCAAACCGTGGGCGGCGTCGTGGCCCACCAACGGAACCATCTCAGCATCTCACGTAAAATAGGAAATTAAAGGGGACCGAAGTGCTACCTACCTGCGTAACGGAACTTGGAAGGGGGCAGCGTGCGCTCGCGTCCGCGCTGCACTCCCCCGATGCGTCCCGTCCGCCGACTCTCAGCACACCCCCTTCGTCGCCCTCGCTGCGCCCCCTCCACAGTCTGAGAAGGATGTAAGGCAACAGAAGGCGAGGCAGCAGAAAGCGAGGAGGGAGATGTTCCGATGAAACATTTAAAATATCTGTCTAAAACACTTGCAAAAACACTTAAAAACACTTGAAAACAATTGCAACACATGTGCAATATCTAGATAAAACGCTTACAACATATGTGTAAAACATATGCAATATCCGGATAAACACACTTGCAACATACGTCTGAAAAAACAAATGAAACATTAGAAACAGACGTTTGCAATATACGTATACAACCTTTGCAACATATGCACCATTCTGATATACTTTTGCAACATCCATATGAAACCCTTGCAACATACCTCTGATACATATGAAACACTTGAAATATATGTTTGCAACTTTTAGCGTAAGCGCAATGCCACCTTACTGTTTGGACGAATGGAGCTCATCGTTGTGGAGCACGACACCGGCGCGGAGCTCGATGCCATGGAGTGCGCGAAGGTCACCGGTGCGGAGCTCGTCGCCGGCACGGGCCTCTACAGTGGCCACGACAGGTGGATGGACCCCTAGCTCAAATGGCAAAACCAAGTCGAGTTCTAAGGTAGTAAGCACACCAGCTCAACATAACATTCTTTGTTTCTTTCTCATATTTGCACAAGTTTCTGATGATGCATTTTCCCTTCAACTCCTGCCATTCAAGAAACCCAATTCTAACAGCAAGCCAGCAAAGCAGCCTCCGCCAAAGCAAGGAGCAACAGATCATCAAAGAAGATTGAGGTGACAAGGATCCAGTGGGCTGTCCGGGTATGGCAAGGCATAGCCTAAGCCCAGCCCAAAAACATATATTTCAAGTGTTTCATATGTATCAGAGGTATGTTGCAAGGGTTTCGTATGGATGTTGCAAAAGTATATCAGAATGCTGCATATGTTGCAAAGGTTGTATACGTATGTTGCAAACGTCTGTTTCCAATGTTTCCTTTTTATTTTTTCAGACGTATGTTGCAAGTGTGTTTATCCGGATGTTGTATATGTTTTACACATATATTGTCAGTGTTTTATCTTGATGTTGCACATGTGTTGCAATTGTTTTCAAGTGTTTTTAAGTGTTTTTGTAAGTGTTTCAGACACATATTTTAAATGTTTCATCGGAACATCTCCCTTCTCGCTTTCTGCTGCCTCGCCTTGGTGTCTCGAGTACGGGCGAGCGTCTCGGGTGGGGGAGCACAACACAGAGCGGCGCGAGCGACATGGGCGTGTGGATGAGGAGAGCCACGAGGTCAGTCACGCGAGCGACGCAAGGCAGTGGACGAGGACGAGGCACGGGAGGGACGGGAAGTCACGGGTTGGACGGCCGAGCCACGTCCTTATCAATTTTTTTTTAGCAAACGAAAACATGAGCTGTAGTAAACGATGACAACGAATCTGGCCTAGTAGTACGGTCCGGCTTAACTAACGTGCGGGACCCGAGAAGCGTCTAACCAAGGGCCAACTCGAAAGTCGAGCCTGCGTCTTAGAGAGGCAAGTCCTCCCCCCCCCCCCCCCGCCCCGCGGGAAGTGGCCGTTCCTGCTGAGGAAGTTCCTCCAGAACTACCAGAGCCAGCACTGGGAATAAACTTTGCTCGTGGTGGAATGCCAGAGAAAGATTGGCTCTCGCTGGTACCTGTGCACAATGATGCATGGTTGATTGCTGTGACATTTTAACTTGGGGCTCGCTTCGGATTTGATAAAGACGCCAGGTCTGGTCATAGTTTCCACTCCAATGTCTTTAATTTCTTTGTTAAAGTTTACCCTTTCAATTTGATATTTCCATGTGTCTAATATATTTGCTTCAGAGAATTCTTCCTTTGCTTGCCAACATGCCTTTTTTTTCTTGAACACATGTTACGAATGGAGCTCATCATTGTGGAGCACGACACCGGCGCGGAGCTCGATGCCATGGAGTGCGCGAAGGTCGCCGGTGCGGAGCTCGTCGCCGGCACGGGCCTCTACAGTGGCCACGACAGGTGGATGGACCCCTAGCTCAAATGGCAAAACCAAGTCGAGTTCTAAGGTAAGCACATCAGCTCAACATAACATTCTTTGTTTCTTGCTCATATTTGCACAAGTTTCTGATGATGCATTTTCCCTTCAACTCCTGCCATTCAAGAAACCCAATTCTAACAGCAAGCCAGCAAAGCAGCCTCCGCCAAAGTAGGAGCAACAGATCATTAAAGAAGATGGAGGTGACAAGGATCCAGTGGGCTGTCCTGGTATGGCAAGGCATAGCCTAAGCCCAGCCCAACAAGAGACATACCCATCTGTAAAAAAACAAACCGTGTGAGCAGGCCAGCACCCGTCTCCTCTATGTGACTCCGCGTCGCACAGCGTTGGCGCGTTGTCCCCGCCACTGCCCCGCCACCCCGCCCCCCGGACGCCCAGCACGGCGGCACTCGACCACCCCTGCCGGCTACAACAAGGCGCAGCCCGCAGCCACGCAGCGCCGCGGCCAGTGGCCGCCCCACGCTGGGCGCCTTGGCCAGAGGTGGGAGGCGCTAAGCGCCCTGTCATGTTGTCCCCCACAGCCCCACCCCACTAACCAACTCCCTCTGTGCGCCAGCGGCCAGCACATCCTCCGGCGACCAGCATTCCTTCCCTCCAGCTGAAGCAAACTAGCAAAGGTATCAGGTATGGGTATCAGTCAAAAGAAATTTCCCCAAAAATCTCTAACCCTAACTTCCATCTGTTTTAATTTATGTATTTAGTTGTTGTTCAATTTCTCCTCAAATTAGTTGATTAGTTAAACTTATACAATATGTGCTTGTGATTTGTGAACTATGAAGAGAGATGGGGACATTGTATCTATGTTCCAGAAACATGCTGCAAAGAAACGTGCTTCTTCAACTCCTGTTGTGGAAGAGGAAGAGATATTAATTGAAGAAATTGTTGATCCTTCTATGGAACCAGCTGAAGACGTGACTGCTGCTGTAGAACCAACTCTTGTGCCTTCTGTGACTGATGTGTTGCCACCAACACCCCCACAGCCACATTCAGGTTATGATGTTGATCGTCTTTCACATGATCCAGGTGAAAGGTTGCCCATTGCAAGTTATCATGCTAATGATCAAGATGCAGTTAGGAGGTCTAATGGATGGGATCAATTCCTTCAAAATGTCACTTTGTTTTGCAATAAACATGGTGGCAGAGTTCTTGATATGAAGGCTAATTATGTGCCTTATGGAAGATCAAGAAGGTTTGTCCAAGATCAAACAAATGATGATCACTTTAGAAGAGAGGTATACATTGGGGTTATTGATAAAATCAGTCATGAGCTTGACAATCGGTTTGATGAGGTTAATCTGGAGTTGCTTTCTTGTATGTCTGCCCTCAACCCTTTCAATTCATTTGCATCATTTGATACACAGAAGGTACGTCGACTTGCTGAATTCTATCCTAAGGACATATTTGGCTCCGAATTGCTAAGGCTTGAATTGTAACTTGATACCTATATTAATGTCATGAGACAAGATGATAGATTTAGTGGTCTAGAAAAGCTTGTTGACCTCTCAGTTAAGCTAGTGAAAACAAATAGGCACAAAGTTTACGATTTGGTTTATTTGCTTATCAAATTGGTATTGCTTCTACCGGTGGCGACGACAAGTGTTGAGAGGGCATTTTCTGGAATCGATTTTGTCAAAACCAAGCGGACAAACAAGATGACTGATAGTCTCTTGGATGATTGCCTTGTCACGTTCATTGAGAGACATTTTTGATGAAGTAGATGAAGATGACATAATTAAGACTTTCATGTCCATTAGAAAGCGTAGGCCCAAAAAGTAGTGTTGTAATCTTATTTGGTCAAGTTTCTATCATGCATATTCTAAACTATTAGTGTGCTATTTGAACTATTTGTATCTTCATTTTAGACTTATTATGCTATTTAATAGTTGTGTATCGAATTGTGAGGCAATTTTTATGATACTCTACTGAATTGTATAATGGATTTTACTGGTTTGCATATAAAAATTTTGGTTCGGCATACCCTACACAAAAATCCTAGCTCCGCCACTGGTCGGTCTTTTACATTACTCGATTGGATTGCTCTTATGGCGCTCGGTGAAGTTCCAGTGCGCCTTGTTGTGGTAGGATTTTGTGGTGTATGGTTAATCGATTGCTGATGCTTGGTTCTGCGTGTCTGCATGATGTCTAATCACTAGTTAGGTCAACCGTAGTGAGGGTGTGGAGATTAGGCTAAGTCTTGCAAAATTTGGGACGCTTGTAGGGCGACGCAGCTTTTCTATTCGTTATCTGACTTTTATTCATCGTTAATCTGAGTTAGAGGATGCTAGCGCCTAGTTTCACTTGCAGTTATGCTTACTGCAATCAGGAAAAAAATGGGTCCAGTTGACCACAGGGTGTGGTAGAATGCACAGGCCTTTTTACCTGGCTGCAGAATATTCCAAATTCTCTTGAATTGTCGCTTTGCTGAAAGATATTATGTACTTGTTACTTGTTCTGTCCGTGCTGGCAAAATCCACTTCTATATGCTTGCTTGCTTGCTTTAATTAATCAACCTACTACTTAATTCTTACACACTATAAGTGTCATTTTGTGTTATCAAAGCTATGTTGTCTTCTCGGTGGCCATAATGCTGATTTGAAGTGGCCTTTCTTTTGCCAGAGAAGGAGAACTTGTGCCTCTATGGACTATCTAATGAAACCTGGGAAGTGACCGTTCCTGCTGAGGAAGTTCCTCCAGAACTACCAGAGCCAGCACTGGGAATAAACTTTGCTCGTGATGGAATGCCAGAGAAAGATTGACTCTCGCTGGTAGCTGTGCACAGTGATGCATGGTTGATTGCTGTGGCATTTTACTTTGGGGCTCGCTTCGGATTTGATAAAGACGCCAGGTCTTGTCATAGTTTCCACTCCAATGCCTTTAATTTCTTTGTTAAAGTTTACCCTTTTAATTTGATATTTCCATGTGTCTAATATATTTGCTTTAGAGAATTCTTCCTTTGCTTGCCAACATGCCTTTTTTTTTTCTTGAACACATGTTACGATGCCTCTCAGGCTGTCAATGTCAGTCAGAAACATTTTTCTATTAGCAACATATCAGATGCAAACCAACCAACCTATGAAAACTTGAAAACTACCAATCAGGACCACCAGATGTTGATCCAATGGATGGGGTGAGGGGGCTTAAGCGCAAAAAAAAAAAGGCCGGCAGGTGGGGGGCTTAAGCGTAAAAAAATCCCACCTCTCACCCCATCCATTGGATCAGCATCTAGTGGTCTTGATCGGTAGTTTCCAAGTTTACACAGGTTGGCTGGTTTACACCTGATACGTTGCCTTTTCTATAACTTGTTTGTTGGTTCGAGTTGGATTAGATCTGTGAGTCTAGGGCATTACCAATAATTGGAAAGGCTAGTTGGTGGATCAACATGCCTGCATTAACCCTAAACTAGAAAACTGCCAAGGTGCTGACCAATTCATTCTGCACAAATATGTATTACTGAATCTGGAGTTTGCCTATGATATTTGTAGAATGGTGCACAAGCATGATACATACACATATGATCCCATTCCCATCCAGGGAAATGATTGTCACTGTTTTGTTTGCTTCTGGTTATTGGGAAATCTGACAATGGTCTTCGTCATTGGATGTTGAATTGCAGGAGACGGCTCTACATGATAATCAATAACCATCCCACTGTATTTGAAGTTGTGGCAGGAAGTGGGAAGAAGCAACCAAAAGCCCCCAGCTCAAATGGCAAAACCAAGTCGAGTTCTAAGGTAAGCACATCAGCTCAACATAACATTCTTTGTTTCTTGCTCATATTTGCACAAGTTTCTGATGATGCATTTTCCCTTCAACTCCTGCCATCCAAGAAACCCAATTCTAACAGCAAGCCAGCAAAGCAGCCTCCGCCAAAGCAGGAGCAACAGATCATCAAAGAAGATGGAGGCGACAAGGATCAAGCTTACCTGTGCGTACCATGTGGAGGGAGGTATTCTAATGAAGAATTCTGGATTGGCTGTGACATTTGCGAGAAGTGGTACCATGGTGACTGTGTCTGCATCACACCTGCCAAGGCAGACTACATCAAGCCCTTGTTTAGTTCTCCAAAAGTGCACTATACAAAAAGAAGATTTCCCGTCACATCAAACTTGCGGTACATGCATTGAGTACTAAATGTAGACGAAATCAAAAACTAATTGCACAGTTTGCTTTAACTTTGCGAGACGAATCTTTTGAGCCTAATTAGTCGATGTTTGGACAATAATTCACAAATACAAACGAAATGCTACAGTGAAGAATCGTGCGCTATGCAAAGTTTGCAGCAAACTTTGCCGAACTAAACACGCCCCCAAGCAGTACAAGTGCCCCGCTTGCAGCAACAAGAGGAGCAGAGAGTGAGCATGGGTCGCCGTCGCCCCTGGCTGATGTAGTTAGGATAGTAAGCAATTCGGCTGGGGAGGGTTGGCGTTTCCTGCTGTTTCGGCAGCACCTGGGCCACCAGTCGCTTCCATCTCATTGGTCGTAGTCGTTGTTACTCCTGCTTAGTAGAGGAGTACTGTTTAGTAGGCTCGTAACCTCAGCTGCTCTTGTAACTAGTGTTAATGGATTCTTAAACGTCAAAAGTCTCCCCGAATGTAGTCGTTTCTGGTAAATGGTAATGAACTGATGACCCATTTGTTGCGTGCCGTTATCTCGATGTCATTCCATTGGTCCAAGTCATAGAGATGCCTGGTCGTTTCAGAAACCATGCTCCTTCCATTTTTTAATATTATTTTAGCAAATATTTTGTACGGAGCAATAGAACATATAGCCTACACATGTGTTCGTAGGTCTTAGAATTGGACTCTATGACTACTCCTTACATCATATGTTCCAATATGTCCTAGAATCAGACTCTATATGTAGCTGGACATGATGGTGCCCGGAGACATGATGGTGCAGTGGTGCACGGTGACGGAGCTAGACATGATGCTTGCATGAGCATGGAAAATGAGTTTGGATCACATGTGGGTCAACTCTATTATATCCAATTCATCAAGTAAACCCAACTAGAATTCTTATGCTCGAGGTAGTGGATAGATACACTTAGCGGAAGAGTGGTGGGGTCAAAATCTAGAAATGAAAATTTTCTTTTTCAATATTAGAAAATAGGTATGAATATACTCTCTCCATTGTGAAATATAAGGGATTCAAGTTTATCCTAAGTTAAACTATGTAAACTTTTATCAAGGTTATAGAAAAAGAAAAAAAAAGTAGTTACAACATTGAATTAGCATCATTGAATATATTATGAAATATATTTTCATAATTTACATCTTTGGCGTAATATATATTAATACTCTTCTATACAAATTTGGTCAAACTTTGCATAGTTTGGCTTAGGACAAACTTGGATGCCTTATATTCTATTATATTCTAGGACGGAGGTAGTAGATATTTTCTTTCTGGAACAATATTTCACTTCCAGTAGCTTGATCTGGCATTGTCCGTTCATTGCACTCGAGGGGGGAAAGGAGCCTAATTTGAAAAAAGTTCTTACCTAGCCTGTGCTTGGGAGTTGCTATGTTTCACGTGTCTAAATTTTTAGAATTTTCAAGCAACAATCTTACATAAGTAACTCTTACAATTAAAAGAATTTATAATTGTTTTTATAGTCAAATAATGATAAAATTATATATAGTTTGGAAAAAAAAATCAAACATCTAAAATATAAGATAAGTGATAAAGTATTAAATAACGGACATTAAATTTGATTACTTCTACATATCAAAATACTCCATTATCGTGGGCTCGTGGCCCAGTTTTGACCTAAAATTCGACTAAAGTCCCCCAACGCCAACAAATGCTCAGTCACGTCCGGATGATGGAAACACCGCTTCTTGAGTTGTTGTTCACCTCAAGAACGATTTATTTATGAATTATAGCCAAAAGTAGCTAGGAAGTAAGCACCTGTCTGGTTATAAACCAACACACAAGCATCTATGTACTTCCTCCGTCTCATAATAGATCTTCAGTCATTTAAAATTTGTCTCAATTAGTTATTTATTCTTTTTTCTTAAAACACCTTTCTCTTTTCTCGTACGTCTATCTCTGTCTTTCCCCTTCCTGTTCCTTGTGCATTTCATGTTTTTCACTTCTCATTAATTCCCGTGCCTAGAGTTAGATCTATTTAATGTCGTGGGTCTGGGTAATTTCATGTCGTGGGTCTAGGTTATATAACCTTAGGGCACCCGCAATGGGTGATTTATAACAGCACTCCCAATGCAACAACTATGGTGGTTTCTATAGATATTAATTGCAATACTACGTAGGCAATTTACTAATATGACAAGTGATTTAATGAGGAGAGAGAGTAAAAATTCAAAAAACCAAATCGAACTAAGAAACTAAGTCTTCACGAATATCGATGGATAAGAAACTACTCGGAGCCCATTGGAAGAGCAAACATGATTTCTATCACTACTTATGTCCTATATTATAGAAAATCTTGCACTGGGAAGGATAGTTTCTTAGTACGATGTCCTATGCTATAGAAACTGCTGATAGTTTCTTGCATTGGGAGTGCCCTAAGCTAGCTCTAAGTATTTTTTTTATATTTTAATAGAAGAGAGAGAAAAGCTAGCTCTTCGATCAAAAGCTAGTCTCATACACACATTACAAGATCATGTGAGAGTGTCATGTGGGGTTATTCATGTTATAAGCTATATGCTAAGAGTTGGTACTATTGAATAAGTTGGCTTAGAGCTAGTAACTATTTCCTCCATTCCAAATTATAAAGACGTTTGACTTTTTTAACTCCAAGTTTGACCACTCGTCTTATTTAAAAAATTTATGTAAACATAGTCAAATTTAAGCCATTCTTGAAGAACTTTTATTAATAAAGCAAGCTATGACAAAAGAAGTGATATTTTGCATAAATTTTTGAATAAGACGAGTGATGTGTAAAAAAAATCAAACGTCTTATAATTTGAGACCGTTGCAGGTGCCCATGGGACAAAGGAAGTTGCATTTTTAGCGCATGGTTAAAATACACCAAGCACCTTTATTTCTTAGCTCCGCCATCGTGCACCATCATGTCTAGCTCCGTCACCGTGCTCATACTTAGGCACACATGTCTAAAAGTGAAGCCTATGATCAAAGCTTATGCACCGGACATCAGACATCCCATCGATCAAACGGCTAGCTGTGCAATGTTCCAGTACGCCGACGATACGCTTCTAGTGCTGAAGGGAGACCCGGGAGCGGTTCAGAAGCTCAAGACAATATTAGATCTTTTCGCTGCTGCAACTGGCCTTACGATCAACTACAATAAGAGTTCGACAGTACCAATTCATATGGATGAAGTCTTGATCAATCAATGCATTGCTTCTTTGGGTTGTAAGAGAGAATCATTCCCGCAGAATTATCTGGGCTTGCCTCTGTCAGTCAACAAACTTCCAAACTCAGTCTTCCAAACTTATATTGACAGAATTCAGAGATCGCCTTCATCTTGACAGGCCAGTCTATTGAATACAATGGGCAGGGTTGTTCTTATCAACTCGGTTTTGGACAGCAAGCTTGTCTACTTTATGTCATCCATGCAGGTCCCCCCCGGGGTGCTGCATCAGATCGATAAGCTTAGAAGGGCCTTCCTGTGGGCCGGCGAACAGAACACCATTTCCTCCGAGTGCCTAGTTGCATGGGAAAATGTTTGCACAATAAAGGACCTCGGAGGATTGGGAATTAAAGATCTTGGAACTCACAACATCTGCCTCCTTATCAAACTAATTCATAGATTATACTGTGCAAACTCGTCAGCTTGGGCATTCTGGATTCGGCAGAGAACAAACTTGGCATGCCTAAAGGGGAATTGCGTGGTCACCACTAGGAGGTGTTTGTTAGGATTGATCTCCCACCAGTTAGGCCCAACGGTCTAACTGGGCCTTGTCCTCGCGCCCTGATCGGGGGCGCCCAACCCTACATGGTTGGTGGGCCCCCATCGCACAGCGCTATAAAGGAAAGGTGGGGGCCGGGGCTCGCAGTACGAGGTTCACCGCGCCGCCAATCACCCCACCGACATCCTAACCCTAGACCCGATCGAAAGAAGGGGCGCTGCCAGAGACAGGAAGCACCACCGACGCCGGCAACGCCACCGAGACGCACACGCCGCCGCCGAGGATGCCACAGCGCCGACTCCCTCTCCACCGAACGTCGCTGCCGGCGCGCAGATGGCGTCCGTCAACGAAACCGCGGCCAGAGCTTCAACAACTACGGCATTCGATGGTTTGCAACCTATCACCCCTCTCTCTCTCTCTCTGTGAAACCCGAACACATATTACTACTATGCTAAGTATCCCGATCCGATGAATATACCTAAAACGAAACCTAACAATGGTACCGGAGCCACGGTTCGACAAGAAATCAGATCGGCTAAGTGAAACCGACCGATCTGATGCGGATCGGGAAAGAAAGTAGAAAACCGAACCCTAAGACCTAACCCTAATTCCCAAAATCAAAACTGAACAAGGGATTGAAGAAGGGGAAAAGGGAGGGTCGGATTCTAAGAACCCTAGATGCAAATTCGAAAGAGAGAAAAGGGGGAGAAGAAAGAAGAAGGGTCGAACCCTAACCCTAATCCCATTTTTTTTCCATTCGGATGAACGAAAAGAAAGAAATAAAAGGCAAAGAAAACAAATCGGCAAGAACAAACCCTAACCCGAATCGGCAAGAACAAACCCTAAACCTAACCCTAGTTTTTCCCCATTCGGATAAACCCGAAAAGAACAACTCAAAGAAAGAAAGGGGAAAGAAGGGGTAGGGTTAGGGTGCGTCGGATGAACTCTCACCGGCGCGGAAGAAGAAGAGCCGAACCGGTTTTTCGCCGGCGCCGGAGAAGAAGCCGAGCCGGGGCACGGGCTCGCCGGGCTCGGCCAAGGGAGCGCCGCGGCCAGGCCGCTCGACGGCGGCGTGCTCACCCGTTGGGGAGCACGTGCGCCGGCGACGGCGCAAAGGATCGCCCGCTCTGCTTTCCTCGCTCGCGGCTGCTCGGTGGCGACTGTCTCCGCTGCGGCTGAGAAGAGAGGAAGAAGAAGAGAGAGAGAGAGCAAGGGCCGAATGGCTAGGGTTTTCTAGGGCGCCGACCGCGGCGAGCCTTTTTGATCCGCGTGAAACAGCCGCTCGGTCGTCGGATCAGATCGAACGCCTGAGATGCGCTGGGCCAAGTCGAGGCCCAGGCGGGTGTGCGCTGCCGAGGCGCTTTGCCGACCTAGGCCCAGGTTGCGGCCTGGGTGCGGCCTGGGCGAGACGCGCAAACTCGGGGCCGCCTTAGGCCGCTGCAGCGCGCGCTGCTGGCCGGGCCGCGCTGCTGGGCCGAACCGGTTTTCAGCGCGTTCTTGGGCCGCGCTGAGCTGAAAATGAAAAGAAGAAGAAGAAAATTTTGTTATTATTTTCCAGGAGTAATTTAAATGCATATTTTGATGAATTTGAATGATTTTGATGCAATTTTCTGTGCAAATTTTATCCAACAATATTTTGCTCAGAAAAACAGTAAATTTTTAGTGCTTCTGGAAAATAATAATATGAAAAGATTATTAATGTTTTCGCTGTGCATGATAATTATTGTTCTCTTTGATTAAATTTGAACCAACGGGATAATTTAATTTTAAGAGAAATGAATTTCTGATAATTTTGATGCGATTATGATATTGTTATTTCCTGACCAACGTTGTTAATAACAATATTATAATTTTTGATCCATGAGAAATTATGTATTAATTTTACTTCTGTCCAACGGTGATGTAAAATATTTGCATGGATGAATTATAAGTTTTAATTTGACCAACGTTGAGTTAAAGCATGGAATTTTATGTATAAATATTTCTTACTCTGGTGTGATTTCAGGAGGCAAATGCATTGTGAACATTGCCAACATCCCGACACTCAATGGAACCAATCACCGTGTGTGGCGGGAGAAATATGAATTGGAACTTACGTTGGGAGAGGTCGATTTTGCCATTACCTCACCGTGTCCTACTGAACTAGAGGACCCGGTGAGAGGTGACAATAAATCTGATGTTGATTTCGCTTCTCGAAAGCGTGATCATGCTGAAATAAGAATGAAATATGACCTTGAACATAGGCAATGGACTCTCTCCAACCGTAAGTGCCTGTTGGTAGCCAAAGCCACCATAGAAGAACAGATAAGGAGCTCAATTCCTGAATGTGCTACTGCCAAAGAATATCTTAAGAAAATCAAGAGTCAGTTTACTGGGACTACCAAGGCCACAGCAAGTTCACTGATTAAGAAGCTTGTGAATGAGAAATTCACTGGTGGTAGCATAAGAGAGCACATTTTGAAGATGAACACTACGGCATCTAAGCTAAAAGAAATAAATTTGAAGGAGGAGGATTTCCTGATTCATTTGATTTTTGCTTCTTTGCTGAAAGAATATGACACCTTCATTGTGAACTACAATATACAGCCTGAAAGATGGGGCATAGAAAGATTCATCTCAATGTGTGCTCAAGAAGAGGAGAGGATAAAGTCCTCACAAGGTGAATATGCTCATTTTGTGAAGGACAACAAAAGAAAGAACTTTAATGGCAAGAATTCTAAACCACAAGAGAAACCTAAGTGGGATAAGACCTCTTTCTCCAGTTCACAGGGAAAGAAACCCCAGAATTCTGAGAATCAGCAGTATGGTGGAGCTAAAAAAGATCAGTGCAAGCATTGCTTCAAGAAGGGACACTACAAGAGGGATTGTCCAGACTTTCTGAAATCTCTGCTAAAGAAAGGTGATGAATTTATTACATTTGTAGATAAATCTCTGTATTTATGTTATGATAAATCCACTTGGTGGGTTGATTCAGGAGCAACTACTCATGTTGCAAATTCTTTACAGGGGTTAAGTGGGACGAGAACCTTGCAAAGAGGAGAAAGAACGATTAAAGTTACAAATGGACTACAAGCCAATGTTAAAGCCATTGGATATTTTTCTTTAGAATTGAATAATGGTTTTGTACTTAGACTTAAAGAAGTACTTTATGTTCCCTCTTTGTGTAGAAATTTGATAAGTGTTTCGAAACTTGATGCTGATGGAATTGATTGTCATTTTGGTGATGGTAAGTGTAAGATACTGGTTAATAATAAATGTGTTGGTCTTGCCTTCTGACAAGACAAGCTTTATTTATTATCTCTTGCTGAGAATGCGAACAATGTATGTGATGAGAATGTGAATGATTCCCCATCTGTGGATGTAACTAAGAAGCGAAAGAGAATTGATACTGTCTCTTCGAAATTATGGCATTGTCGCTCGGGCCATATTTCGAGGGGGAGAATGGAACGATTGGTTAAGGAATCAATTCTCCCGCATTTAGAATTTTCAGATTTAGAGCAATGTATTAATTGCATCAAAGGAAAGTATGTCAAGAAAATTAAGAAAGATGCCAAATGAAGCATAGGAATTTTAGAAATAATCCACACAGATATATGTGGTCCTTTTCCTGTGAAAAGTGTGGATGGTTATGACTCGTTTATAACATTCACAGACGACTACTCTCGTTATGGCAATATTTATTCAATTAAAGAAAGATCGAAAGCATTGGATAAATTCAAAATATTTAAAGCTGAAGTTGAAAATCAGCACAATAAGAAAATCAAGATAGTATGATCAGACCAAGGTAGAGAGTACTATGGGCGACATACCCCATATGGCCAAATTCCTGGACCATTCACAAGGTTCCTACAGGAAAATGACATAGTTGCTCAGTACTCCACACCGGGGGAGCCTCAGCAGAATGGAGTGGCTGAAAGACGTAATCGTACCTTAATGGATATGGTAAGAAGCATGATGAGTTACTCCACATTACCGATTAGTTTATGGATGGAGGCACTAAAAACCTCCATTCACATACTTAATCGAGTACCAAGTAAATCGGTGCCTAAAACACCGTATGAATTATGGACAAGAAGGGAACCCTCACTTAACCATTTGCGTGTGTAGGGCTATCCAGCTGAGGCAAAAGTGTTTAACCCAAACATAGGAAAGTTAGACTCCAAGACAGTCAGCTACCATTTTATTGGCTATCCAGAAAGATCGAAAGGATATCGCTTCTATTGTCCTGACAGACATACGAAGATTGTAGAAACAAGACATACTGTGTTCTTGGAGGATAACATGATTAGGGGGAGCATGGTAGCATGAGAAATCAGCCTACAGGAGAAGCGGGTACATGTGCCCACTCCGATGGTTGAAGAACCATTCTTCACGCTACCTGCTGCTGTTGCACCGACAGTGCAGGACACTGTAGTGCCAACACCTGTTGCAAGTTCTCCCATAGCGACAATGAATGAACATGAGGAACCTGTCCTTGAGGAACCTATCCTTGAGGAACCTATAGAACCAAATGTTGCACATGAGGAAGAACTACAACAGCCAAATGTGGAACAAGTGCCGGAGGCACCTAGAAGGTCTCAAAGAATAAGACGATCAGCTATTACCGATGACTATAAAGTTTATGAAACAGAAGAATGTCAGATGGAGGATGATCCCACCTCATTTGAAGAAGCCATGAAAAGCGACCACTCATCAAAGTGGCTTAAGGCCATGGAAGATGAATTGAAATCAATGAGTACCAATAAAGTTTGGGACTTAGAAAATATTCCTAAAGGAGCTAAAATAGTAGGCTGTAAATGGGTCTACAAAACGAAATATAACTTCCAAGGGAATATAGAAAGATTTAAAGCGCGACTTATGGCAAAAGGCTTCACGCAAAGAGAAGGGATTGATTACAATGAGACGTTTTCTCCAGTCTCATGTAAAGATTTCTTCAGAATTATAATGGCACTTGTAGCCCACTATGATTTGGAGTTACATCAAATGGATGTAAAGACGGCTTTCCTAAATGGGGATTTGGAAGAAAATGTTTATATGGCACAACTGAAAGGTTTTGTCGTAAAAGGAAAGGAAAATATGGGATGCCACCTGAAGAAATCAATCTACGGATTGAAGCAAGCTTCAAGACAGTGGTATTTGAAGTTTGATAGAACGATAAAAGATTTTGGGTTTGAAGAAAATGTTGAGGACAATTGCGTTTATACAAAGTTCAGGAATGGAAAGTACATATTCCTAATTTTGTATGTGGATGATATCTTGCTTGCTAGCGGTGATATCAATCTACTAATGGAAACGAAAAAATTCTTGTCCTCAAATTTTGATATGAAAGATCTCGGTGAGGCCTCGTTTGTTTTGGGAATAGAGATTCACCGAGACAGGAGAAAAGGGGTTCTAGGATTATCGCAAAAGGCATACATAGAAAGGTCCTGAAGAAATTTAGTATGCATGCGTGCAGTCCTTCACCTGCTCCTATAGTCAAGGGCGATAGATTTAGGGAACATTAGTGTCCCAAGAACCAATATAAAATTGACTGAATGAAAGCGGTACCGTATGCTTCAGCTGTTGAAAGTTTACAATATGCTCAAGTGTGTACACGCCCTAACTTAGCTTTTGTTACCGGGTTACTTGGCAGATATCAAAAGAATCCAGGAATTAAACATTAGAAATTAGTGAAGAAAGTCCTGCGTTATTTGCAGGGTACGAAAGGCCTCATGCTTACGTATAGAAGATCTGATTCCCTGCAAATAGAGGGGTATTCAGATTCTGATTATGCGGGAGACGAAAGAAAATCCACGTCAAGATATGTATTTACTCTCGCAGGAGGGGCTATATCGTAGAAAAGCTCCAAACAAACCGTAACTACATCATCGACAATGTATGCCGAGTTTGTAGCATGCTATGAGGCAACAGGGCAGGTGAATTGGCTGAAGAAATTCATACCCGGATTGAAAGTGATTGATGATATAAATGAACCACTGAGGTTGTATTGTGATAACAATCCAGCGGTACAGTACGCTCACAACAATAGGTCAAGTGGTGCTGCCAAACACATTGACATAAAGTACTATGTTGTGAAAGATAAAGTTCGGGATCATATAACAAATCTTGAGCATATAAGTACAGAGAAAATGCTCGCGGATCCGCTCACAAAGGGCTTACCACCCAACGTGTTCAGAGAACACGTAGCCGGCATAGGTTTAAGGGAAAGCCTATGATTCCCAAACATACGAAGGGCCCAAAGAAAGTTTACATTTCAAAACGGAGAAGTGTATTGTGGCTGTTAGTCTAACGGCACTAATTGCTGTGACGATGGGACAGTTCTATGCACTAATCTGTGATGAAATAGGAAGAAAGCAAGAAAAATATGAATTGAAAGTTTTGAGTATGAAATTAAAGAACGAAGAATAGATGAGAGATCAAGGGAGAAAATGTTAGGATTGATCTCCCACCAGTTAGGCCCAACGGCCTAACTGGGCCTTGTCCTCGTGCCCTGATCGGGGGCGCCCAACCCTACATGGTTGGTGGGCCCTCGTCGCACAGCGCTATAAAGGAAAGGTGGGGGTCGGGACTCGCAGTACGAGGTTCACCGCGCCGCCAGTCACCCCACCGACATCCTAACCCTAGACCCGATCGAAAGAAGGGGCGCTGCCAGCGACGGGAAGCACCACCGACGCCGGCAACGCCACCGAGACGCACACGCCGCCGCCGAGGACGCCACAGCGCCGACTCCCTCTCCACCGAACGTCGCTGCCGGCGCGCAACGAAACCGCGGCTGGAGCTTCAACAACTACGGCATTCGATAGTTTGCAACCTATCACCCCTCTCTCTCTGTGAAATCCGAACACATATTACTACTATGCTAAGTATCCCGATCCGATGAATATACCTAAAACGAAACCTAACAGTGTTAAGATCCCTCTTACCTCTATATCACGCCATCACAACTGTTACTTTGGGAAATGGAAAGTCCACTTCCTTCTGGAATGACGTCTGGTTTGGGGACGATGCAATCGCTGATCGTTTCCCGGCTCTATACACACACTGCACTCGAAAGGACGTCTCAGTCAGCTCAGTGAACTCCAATCTTCAGAATGCTTTTGTAAACAGGCTCACAACACAAGCCGCGGTTGAACTTGGACGAGTCCAGCTGATCATACAACAAACAACGCTCGATGTAGATAGCGAAGACACAAGGCAGTCACCTTTCAGCTGCGGTCATGGCAAGCTCGATACTTCGGCAATTTATAAGCTGCTGAAGGCCTAGAGGACGGCTCTCCGACCCGCCTTCAGAGTTCATCTGGAACAACGCTTCGCCACCAAGGGTACAATTGTTCATGTGGCTTGTCATCAAGGGTAGAATTCAGTGCCGTGCGAATCTGTTTAAAAAGCACGTCGTTGACAGCCCGTCATGCACAATCTGTGGATCACCGCAAGAGACAACGGGACACCTCCTCTTCCAATGTGCAAAGGCTGCTTGAATTCTGGGCATCTCTAGGTGTACTGGTCCCCCAAAATGCCTTTAGTACAAATGAAATTCCTTCTACAATCAAAGTCGGCGCAGTTCCGCAGCAGCAGCATAACATGTTCGTGGCTTTATGCTGCTGGCAGCTCTGGAAGCGAAGAAATGGTGCCGTCTTCCGTGATGAATTATCCTCCCTAAGACAGCTATTGATTGACTGCTCATCTGAAGCCAAGCAGTGGAAAGCAAGGCTGCCAAGAAGGCAGACTCGCTGATGCATGGTGTAGTTTGTTTCAGGGAGCTTTACAAAGATCTTTGTAATCCTTGATGTAAATTCCGAACCCTCAAATCCTCCTACATATGTAAGTTGCCAAAGCCAAATTGCAATGATTTTCAAATAAAATCAGGTGGGGAATTTCCCCCGATGATTTTTTTTTAAAGGTGAAGCCTATATGCTTATTTTTACACATATTTTATCCTTTTAGTGATAGGCAATATGGCTATCTATGCTTATTTTTACATAAATCTTAAGATTTGTTGACTTGGTCTTTGTAAAGGTAGCTTTAGGACGTGAATATTCATAGAAATAACTATGCGCAAGCATTTGAATCGTCTTTGTTCAAGTTTCGCCAAAAAAAAGGCAATACACCTTTGGATACCGCTCCTTTTGTCAACAGATAAGGGGTTTTAGTTTTGGCATAAATCAAACTTTCTTTTAACTAAAGTTATATAAAATTCATATTGACACGTAAACAGAAGATAAATAGACATATTAATTCATATTGACACGTAAAATTCATAAGACATATATTCACAAAGGAAAAAAGAACTTCGCACCGCAGTGCAAAAGAAAAGGAAAATCAACCCGGCACATCGGGCAAGCCATATCCTGATATCCGCATGTCGATGCGGGACCCACAGGATACTCCGCAAGGGGGAGAGAAGATCTAGTCCAACTAGGATTCTTCCCATGTAATCTTAGTAGTAGTACTATTCAATAATCCTACTAGGAAATCTCATTGTAAACCGACTAGGACTCTGGCCTCCTGACTATATAAAGGAGGGTAGGGCTCCTGAGAGAAGGAGAGAGCAATTGTACAACACAATATTTCACAAACAATCCAACGCAAAGGCTAACGTCGACTGGACGTAGGGTTATTACTCGATCTACGATCGAGGGCCTGAACCAGGATAAATCGACTGTCTCTTGCGTTAACCATCGAGTTCAGCATACACCGAAGCCCGAACATACTGCCCCGGGTACCCCCGTGGTAGGCTATCGGTGGTAAAACATTGACAGCTGGCGCGCCAGGTAGGGGCTTTCGGCGACTTTGCATTCGAGAGCTCGGTGGACCTCGATAACATGATCTTCCCGACGGGATAAACTTTCATTTTCGGCTCATGGATCTGCGAGGCGGACAACTACGGCAAGCTTCAAGGCCATCTCAAAGATCCGAATCATTATGAAGAATTTCCTATTTCGACAACTATGACGGATCAGCTCACCAGAAGATTCGCGCAGCTCATAATATCCGATTCAAATCAGATTTCACGGCTACGCGCATCCGACTCGAAGTCAAGTTCCGTGTCTAAGGTGAAGTTTCATTCGAGTTCTTTCAAGAAACCGAGTTCTTTTTCGGCAGGATTCCAGAGCACAACCCAAAACAACTCGGATTACATTCAGAGTTCTTTCAAGAAGTCGAATTCTTTTCCGTTTGGGCTCGACAACATGGCAAAATCCTATCAGGGACAATTTAAAAGATCTTTCAATCCAATGCTTGGGATACCACTGACAGGAGCCCAGGAGGGACTTGTGCTAACGATAACATCGCAAGATTGTATCATCCACTGGCCAGGTTCCATTCCTGAAGATAGCGGAACCCAACTAGTCGGCACAACAACAACAGCTATTCTACCTTACCAAGAAGGAGACTTGATCTGCGACATCGAAACATCTACAGAAGTCATCAGCAACTCCGACAGTATGAAAACTAACACCAATAACAGAACGGCTCACGCACGGGAAGTACTCATGGTTCGACGTCCTCGGTCGCCATTAAATCCCCCAGAAGCACCCGATGTCAGGTCATCGGATGAATCAGAATCCAACATATCACCCTTTGCCCAGGGCTACGATGAAGAAACAGAGAGTCAGAAATAAGCTAGAGAAAGGAAAAACTAGTTGAAGCAAGGGCGCCAACACCGTGCTAGGTAGCGCAGGGAAGCCTGGATCAGATATGAGTCAGAGTTGGCTGAATACGACAGAAGAAAATCACAACGAGAAGTCGAAGGAAGACGCACGGCAAATACGCCTTACGATAAGATTCGAGAAGCATTAGAAGAATTCAGAGCAACTTCACATCTCGATGAGAAGTATGAACAGCTCCAAGACTTACTCCGGTCAACGATCCCAAGAACGCATGAAGATAGAGACCAATCAAGACTACCCGCCAGATCAACAACCCACAGGCAAGAAGATCAAAATCAAAGGAAGTCCGCCTTCGAAAGACTTGGGCCAGGTGGAAGCCATAACGGAGGAAGTAGGAAGGAACATAATCAAGGCCACCAATTTGAACAACCAAGAAAGACCAGGAGTAAGGTGCCTACCCGGACAATCTCGCAGAGTTATTCCCATCAAAACAATAGTTGGCCAGAAGGAGGTGCCGAATCCGAACGCACAATAGATTCCCCTGTTTCGCGAACAGGCTTGCATCAGTACGATTACCTCACAAGTTCAAACCGTCTAACCACTCCAAGTATGATGGCAAAACTGAACCAAGGCAATGACTCAGAATATATTCACAATCAATTGAACTAGCCGGAGGAGACGATGATATCAAAACCCTGTTCTTCCCCATGGCACTAGAAACTTTGCCCCTCCAATGGTTCGATAAATTGAACCCAGGATCGATCAGAAATTGGGAGGATTTGCAAAGAGCTTTTTGTGAAAATTTCACGGGTAACATCACACACCTGATCACTCATGCAGAACTGAAAGGACTCAAGCAAAAGGGAGGCAAAAGTCTTAGAAATTACTATCGACAATTCGGCGAACTACGGGCTCAAGTGCATGACATCACCGAACGAGAAGTAATTGAAGCTTTCTCTCACGAAATCATGGCTAGGTGGTAATTTCAAGACTTCTGCAAAGAAAATCCAAGAAACAATGAAGAATTCAGACGAACAGTAGAAAAGATGATTACTGCAGAAGAAAAAACACGAGAGAGGTTCCTGGATAGAAGCAACCAGGACAACCCGAAACAAAAAGCAAAATGGCTGAAAACATGCATGAGCATCCCGCCCGAGAGCAAAATAGCTGAAAAGACGCTTGAGCCCACCGATGAGGGTAGCTAAAAGCTAACACCCGAAACAAAAAGCAAAATGGCTGAAAACATGCCTGAGCATCTCGGCCGAGAGCAAAATAGCTGAAAAGACGCTTGAGCCCGCCGATGAGGGTAGCTAAAAGCTAACACCCAAAACAAAAAGCAAAATGGCTGAAAACATGCCTGAGCATCCCCGCCCAGAGCAAAATAGCTGAAAAGACGCTTGAGCCCGCCGATGAGGGTAGCTAAAAGCTAACACCCGAAACAAAAAGCAAAATGACGGAAAACATGCCTGAGCATCCCGGCCAAGAGCAAAATAGCTGAAAAGACGCTTGAGCCAGCCGATGAGGGTGGCTAAAAGCTAACACCTAAAACTAGTTGACCGAAATTAAGCTTCAAAAGACCCTCCAGCTCTTGCTACATCCAGATAGGAATACTTTTTCCTCAGAAAAGCACAAGCGCCACTCAAGAAAGCACTCGGATGCCGAAGTTTGTCAAGGCAACATTATATACCGAGTCGTTTTACATAGCGCAGACGAAAGGTTGCCAACACAAAGATTTACATCTAACAAGTCATAGCGCGGACAAAGCACTCGACGGATCACAAAAGAGGAAGAAAAGAAAAGTACTCGACAAATCGAGGGATTTCGTCAAGATAACGCGCAGAGTTGTTTACAGAGCAGAGACGAAAACGGGACAAAGTACTCAGCAAGTCAAGTAACTCTGACCACACTCGAGCAAAGAATACATCAACGAAAATAAAGAATCTTCATTTGAAGAGGAGTATAATATTACAAGAGGCTGGTCAATTGGATCAGGCATTGTCATCAGGAAGGGAAATATCAATATTAAGACTGTCTACAACCCTACTGGCTAAATCTTCAACCTCAGGCTCCATCCTCTCAACGACATCAAGGTATTCTTGACTATCAGCTTCCTCCGCTATCTTGGACAGAGGCGCCTCTGGAGCAAGGACCCAGACCTGGGCCAGCACATTCTTGGTACATACTTGAGCGCACTTCTTCGCGAACTCTTGGAAACGAGTCGGAATCCGAGGAATGAACTGAGCCCAAGATTGCCCGTCATTCGCTGGAGTTCGGAGAACATCAGCTACTGAATGAAAGGATTTCCACAAAATGTTCCAATTTTCAGTAGCCGTCGCCAGCTTCCTAGACAAGTCTTCAATAGTTTTTTGGGCCTGCACAAGATCTTTATCAGCTCCACGCCTGATCAACTTAGCAAGGGCAAGTTCTTCTTCAGCACAAGTAGTTACCTCCTCAGCCTTGTTATGACTTGTACGAACAAGAGCCTTCATTTCATCAATGCCCTCAGAGAGCTTTTTCCTTCAACTCAGAGAGCTAGACAAGACACCAAAAGTCAGCAGAAGGGAAAGGTTTGAATACTAAAAGAAACAAAAAGAATCCGGAATACCTTTACATTCTTTCTTTACGGCTTCCAAGCACTTCATGGCCTCCAAGTTCTTTGAAGCCTCCCGGATAGCAGCATCTTTCTGTTTCTCCAACTCCTGGGCAGCAGTATCTCTCTGTTTCTCTACCTCTACCACCCGGGCATGAAGAGCCTTTTCCTCCTTTTGATGCGACTTACGCTCAGTCTCCAACTCGGCCCGGAGGAGGTCAAGGTCAGTCTTCAGAGAACTTACCTCGAAGGACAACTTCTTCTCGGTTTCAGACGAAAAGAAGAAGCCGGTATGGTCATGAGAGAAAGTCTAAACAATTAAAGAAAGAGAAAAATAAGGTGTAAGGACGAAGGCAAAACAAATGGCCTAAGAAAGAGTCTCAGAAAAACTTACGTGAAGCTTCTCCCCGAAAGAAGTCGCAGAGGACGCCAAGCCCCCCCAGGCTGCGGTCAGCTCTGATAGCCGATGGGTGGCATCGAACTGTTGCACCACGTCACCGATAAAAGAGGGACCGCCGGAAGCAAGAGAAGGGGAAGAAGAGGCCGGCTGGGGCGAAGAAGGAACGACCAAAGCAACCTCTAGGGAAGCCAAAGCCAATCCCTCAGAAAGACCCGACGCGACTGCCACAGTCACCTCCGGGGCGGCCAAGTCCGCAACTTCGCCGGGTAGCTCTGAAGCCCCCACAACAACTTCACCAACAGTATGTTGCGAGTCTTGAGGCCCGGAACTCGATGGCACGGCGGAAGGCTGAGAAGAAGTCGATGAAGAAACGAGAGAAGATGAAACACTGAAAATTGATAAAAGAAAGCACCGGTGAGAACCAGAAGAAGGAAGACAGAAGCAAAAAGATGAAGCCAGAATCTACTCACCTGACCACTTTCTTCTTCGCGAAGCCAAAAGAAGGCCTCGCAGGGGGACCACCACGGCGAAAACGTCCCCGCCACCTGACGACGGGAGCGGGATGGCAGATAACGAAGCCATGGAAGAAGCCAGGGCTAGAGCCGTGAAAGAACTCTGCACTAGAGGAGCGGTAGAGCTCGGTACCGAGGCTACCAAAGAACTCGACATCGGAGCTTCAGAAGAAGTCAGCGCGGGAGCCTCAGAAGAACTCATACCCGACGTCCGGTTACTTCAAAAAGGTTCAAGACTAAAAGTCAAGACAAAGAAGAGAAATTCAATGCAACAGGAATATAAAAACAACTCACCGCCGCATGATGAGAGGTACTTCATCGTCCTCCTCTCCCTCAGCCAAGGAAACCAGAGCACCTGCTGAAAAAAGAATAAAAAGTACTCGGTTCAAGAGAGAAACAGGAAAACAAAGGAACAAAGAGTATTAAATGTGCTCACCTAAGAGCATGCTAGCAATAACTAGAGTACCTGAGAGAGTACTTGGTTTGCGAGGCTTCTTGGAGACAGGCAGGCCAGATGAAGACCCATCCGTTCGCCCCCTCTTCGGGACACTATGAGGACCACGAGGGACTAGACGAGGAACATATTCTTCATATACATCAACAAATCCGGAAGAAACTCCAGGAAGCACTGTGGAGGGTGGGGACTTACTAGTTGTAGAAGTTCCAGCAAGTTTATCCCCAGTCTCCGCCACGGTAGGGAGAACATCAAGAGGGGATCGGGTCAACAAAGTTCCGCCCAAGCTCCTATGAAAAAGGATAAAATAGTAAGACAAGGAAAAGCTAAGCAAAAATGGATGCAGCAAGAGTATATAAAGTATCCAAACAAAGAGATAAACAACTCACTGCTGGGGGCGGGTTGTTGGCAGAGAACTCGGAGACAGCGGGAGGAATAACGCTCACTCCTTTCAGCATCTTCTGGAGACGCTCGAGTACCTCCTTATCGGTCAGCTCAAGAGCTGGGACCATGCGTGAAGGATCCTCGGCCCCAGAATACTCGAAGCCAAGGTGCTTCCGCTCTTTCAAGGGCTGAACTCAGCGACGAAGAAAACTCGAAACAATACCGAAACCGGTTAAACCCTGTTGTTTCAGCATGCTAATCCTATCAAGGAGTGGCTGGATCACTTGAATCTCAATAGGTGAATCAAGTTTCTTGTCCCATCGGTCATTCACCACAGGACCAGATCCAGAGTGGACGACAAGGGAAGGGATCAAATTGGCAGCATAAAACCAGTGGGCATGCCAATCTTTTACAGAATCGACTAGGTCATAGTCAAAAAACTTAATCTTAAGACCTTGGCGAAACTGAATCCCGCAACCGCCAAGAACGCTGGTTTCTTCGCGGCGGGGTTGAGGTTTTAGACGGAAGAAATAGCGAAAAAGAGATAGAGAAGGAGGGATTCCGAGGAAAGCTTCATAGAGATGAACGAAAATGGAAAGATGGAGAACGGCATTAGGGGTTAGATGGTTCAGACTAACCCCAAAATAACCAAGAAACTGATGAAGGAAGGAGGAAGCAGGAAGGTAAAGTCCGACGCGGACAAAGGAAATGAAGAGGACAATCTCACCAGGACCCGGAGCAGGAACCCGATGCTCACCCAGAACTCTCCATTCAGCAATGACTTTGCTTTGGATCAAGCCATCGCTGACGAGCTCGCGCAGCTGATCTTCGCTTGTTGTTGGAGCCAGCCAAACTTTCTGAGCAGCCCTCATTGCCACGAACTCTTGGTTCTCGATCAAAGAAAGGGATGACTCCTCGTCCACGAAGGTCGCCTGGGACTTGCTCGCGATTTTCTTCCTACCCATGAACTAGCGGAAGCAAAAAGGTACTAGGGAAGATGAAGCTAGATGGTGGCGCTAAGGACGGCGGCGGCAATGGCGACGGCGAATGATTAAGAGCTAGGGTTTAAAGGCAAAAGAAAGGCAGTAAAGAAAAAGATGACGAAGGGTCTATAAATAAATTTTACAGCGTTAGAAATGGCCCACCAGGCCCGTTAAAATACCGTGTGAGAATGCAACGGTCCATTTACCAACGCCGCTAAAACGACGGAGGGCACAAATCCACACAACGGTACAATCCAATGGGCAGATTTTAGACTTATCCATCCAGCACCACGGCAGGGTTATTAGATCACTACAAGAACAACCCGTCAAACAGGAAGAAACGAAGGGCTACCTCACAAGGAATAAAAGAACCTGGTTATTTAAGAAAGAACTCGGTAATCTCATGAATGATAGGGATCACAGCAGAAAAGTAAAGGACAACTCAGAAGACAAGATTCGTTCCATTACAAGTGACTTCAAAAATAGAAGATTACAAATCTTACAAGACCCAACGAACTCGGCACCACGAAAAGCAAAGTAGCAAAGAGGAACACGGACATGACTAGGCTCTGGAATGACTACGTGTCCCAAATTGCTACTCGGAAGGACAAACCGCTATCGGCTACATTGTTTTCTTCAAAGGACGGACATAGTGCATCCAAGGCGGAAATCGACAGCACGACAAGACAACATGGAGCAGAGAAGGCCGGCGGGCATCTGTCTACCCAAGACCGATGTGATGCTAGATATGGTGTTGATCTGCACTAGACAGTCTCAGGACAGGCGACGAGGATCAACCCAGAACTGCCAGATAAAGGAACGAAGCCCACATCACAAGACTTCCTCCAACTACCACCACGTACATCCTGGCACAATGCTGTCGTGGGATTAGCCTACCTCTAATCCCTATCACAAGACTTCCTCCAGCTACGATAAGACACACAGGAACTACAAAATATGCCCGGGGGCTGCTCTACTTCACAAACTACCATGTTCGTGACCACGAAGGTTTTAACAGAATGTCCAATGGATGAAAACAAGCACTTTGGGACAGTATTTATAGATCAAAGGAGCGGCGCACATGGACTAGGAGTACCAACGAAATAAGCCTAACAAAGGACACAGTGAAAAGACAGGACTCAATAATGGATGACTCAGGCGAGAGGGAACAGTACTCGAAGACAGGCATATTCGGAAGAATATACCACCACAGTACAACCCATGAACAAAAGGCATTTACACTCAACCACCACCATACAACTACATCTGATAACAGCAGACTATCAAAGAATACGCCAAGACCTCGCATCCGAGTTCTTCCTGAACAAAACAACAAGGATATACGCTCGGAGGCTGCATGCTGTGAAACTACTCGGATGATGGTTTAATCCAAGACTAAAGGGCTGCTTCGGAAAGATGCCGCAAAACTACTCAGATGATGACATAATCCAACTCTCAGGGACTACTTCAGAACACAAATTTTCAAACAACATAAAGATTCAAGACCCTCCAACTTTTTGTTCCAAATAGCAAGAGGCTCGGGGGCTACACTCAGTGAGTGCACTTTTTCTTCGAAAAAGCGCACGTCACCAAAAGACTTCCTCAACGCAGACCACTTCAAGCGACAAAAAGAACCCGGAACGAGCCATATTCGAGTTCTTTTTGATAAAACTTCAACGAACAAACAGAATAACTTCAAGACAAGATCCTCCAGCTCCTTGTTCCAAATAGCAAGAGGCTTGGGGGCTACAACCAGATGGATGTACTTTTTCTTCAAAAAACAACCAGATGGATGTACTTTTTCTTTAAAAAAGCACTCACCACTCGAAGGTCCCAAGAAGCGCTACAAGGTTTCACTCCAGAAAGCACTCGGATGACATTTGTTCCTACTCAACAAGACTTGAAGGAGCAAAATGAGACTTTCAGAGCTCAACCATGAAGTGCTCGGGGGCTTGTCGATGCGGGACCCACAGGATACCCCACAAGGGAGAGAGAAGATCTAGTCCAACTAGGATTCTTCTCATGTAATCTTAGTAGTAGTACTATTCAGTAATCCTACTAGGAAATCTCATTGTAAACTGACTAGGACTCTAGCCTCCTGACTATATAAAGGAGGGTAGGGCTCCTGAGAGAAGGAGGGAGCAATTGTACAACACAATACTTCACAATCAATCCAACGCAAAGGCTAACGCCGACTAGACATAGGGTTATTACTCGATCTACGATCGAGGGCCTGAACTAGGATAAATCGACTATCTCTTGCGTTAACCATCGAGTTCAGCATATGCCGAAGCCCGAACATACTACCCCGGGTACCCCCGTGGCAGGCTACAACAACAACAACAACAACAAAGCCTTTAAGTCCCAAACAAGTTGGGGTAGGCTAGAGTTGAAACCCAACAGAAGCAATCAAGGTTCAGGCACATGAATAGCTGTCTTCCAAGCACTCCTATCTAAGGCTAAGTCTTTGGGTATATTCCATCCTTTCAAGTCTCCTTTTATTGCCTCTACCCAAGTCAACTTCGGTCTTCCTCTGCCTCTCTTCACGTTACTATCCTGACTTAGGATTTCACTACGCACCGGTGCATCTGGAGGTCTCCGTTGCACATGTCCAAACCATCTCAACCGGTGTTGGACAAGCTTTTCTTCAATTGGCGCTACCCCTAATCTCTCACGTATATCATCGTTCCGAACTCGATCCGCCTATGGTGGGGCGCCTTTGGTGTCACAGCATAGCAGGTCCCAAGCCCTGGTAAAGGAGGAGGGTTGTGTTAGGCGTGGCGAGCCAATGTAAAAACTTAGCCACTTAAATAGAGATGAAACCCGTGGTAGGCTATCGGTGGTAAAACATCGACACCGCACCTCCACAGGCAGAAGATCCTGATCGCCCTACATTTTTCTTTTTGTTACTCTCTCCGTAAAAAAAAGCAATCCTACGGTTCAAATTTTGTAAAAAAAATACAATCCTACAAGCCTGGTGTAGTGGTGCCATCACCTCCACACATTCCTGCCTTCTTAAATAATCCTACATAGGTCCATTAACTATATACAAGGGCATTTTGGTAATTTCACTAACTGCCATGGTATACACGCTTGGTCCCACAATTGCTTTTTTTGACGGAGGAAGTATTTTTCTTCTTTGTCCAGGGCTCCAGGGTCAGCTCCAAAGCCCAAACCTTTCTCCGTCCCTATTCTTCTTAGCCGCCATAGGCCCTATTGAGCTGCTGCCCGGCTCCTCCAAAAATAACTTCGACTCTAACTTCTCTGAAGAGGGAGCTTCTTTGAAGGAGCTGAAGCTCTTTAGAAAAATATTTTGGCAAAATGGCTCCTCCTATTCTTTTGGAATCGATAATGATATGGCTTGGGCGTTCGTCATGTCACTTTCCATCCGAACTTTACTCATCCTCATCCACTCACCCGCGTCACTTGCGTGACTTCCCATCCGGATCTCATGGCTCATCTTCATCCACTCGCCCACGTCGCTCGCGCGCGCTCTGTGTTGTGCGTCCCCGCTCGCGGTCGCAGGACAGATTTTGCCCGCGTTGCTCGCCGGCGGCGCCCTTGCCTGAGCCGCGCACCTCTGGCTCGTACTTGCGCCTCCCGTCGTGGCTACGCTCCATCCACCTGCCACGACCACTGCTGTGGTCCGTGCCGTCGACGAGCTCCGCACCGGCGACCTCCGCGCACTCCATGACATCGAGCTCTGCGCCGGTGTTGATCTCCACAACGATGAGCTTCATTCGTCCAAACAGCATAGTGACAATGCGCTTGCGCTAAAAACGTATATTTCAAGTGTTTCATATGTCTCAGAGGTATGTTGCAAAACGTTTCGTATGAATGTTGTAAAAGTAGATTGGGATGTTGCTATGTTGCAATGGCTGTACACGTACGTTGCAAACGTATGTTCCCAATGTTTTATCTGTTTTTTAGACGTATGTTGCAAGTGTGTTTATCTGGATGTTGCATATGTTTTACATATAAGTTGCAAACATTTTATCTGAATGTTGCGTATGTGTTGCAATTGTTTTTAAGTTTTTTTGCAAGTGTTTCATACACATGTTTTAAATGTTACATCTATCTTCAAACGTATGTTGCAAGTGTTGTATCTGGATGTTTTAAAAGTAGATCGGGTGTTGCATCTTCCTTCTCGCTTTTAGTTGCCTTGCCTTGGTGTCTCCTCCTCGCCTTTTCTGCTGCCTTGCATCCTTCTTAAACCGAGGAGGGGGCACAGCGAGGGCTAGCGAAGAGGGTGCGTCGGGGGCCGACGAACAGGACGTGCCGGGGGATTGTGGCGTGGAGGCGAGCGGACGCTATCCCTTTCCATTACGCAGGCAGATAGCGCTTCGGTCCCCCTTTAGTTTTCTATTTTACGCGGGATGCTGAGATGGTCCCATTGGTGGGCTACGACGCCAGCCTACGGTTCGGTTGGCTGGCGACTTCCGGACACCGGTGCCCCCTTCTACGAAAGATACCAAATGTCTAAAGTGTCCCTGTACATAATTTTGCATCAATTAATCATAATATTGGTTATAATTAAGTCTAACATATTTTTTGAGATTAAGTTGAACATATTTAAAATATTTTTTAATAAGGAAAAAATGAGGAAGACACCGTTTTGGGCCTAGGCCCATACGACCTGCATTTATCTCTCTCCTCCTGTCCTCCCTTCCAAGACCGCTCGCGCGATTCTGCTCGCACAGGCCGCCGCCGCCACTCGCCACCCGGTGCCTGCGCCGCCATTCTCCCACGCTGTGCTTGCCCTCTCCCACGCCGCCGTCGCCCGCACTTGGTGCCTGCGTCGCCGCTCTCCCACGTCGTGCTTGCCCTCTCCCTCGCCGCCGCCGCTCCCACACAGCGCTCGCTCGCGCCGTCGCTCGCCCGTACAGCACCGCCGGCTCCAATACCCCGGCGTCCCCAGACCAACCCAACGAGCGTGACCCTCGATTGCCTGAATCTGACGCCTCCGGGCTCGGGCTACAGCTCGTCAGTGCCGACGGGGCCGGAGGAATGGCGTGGCGGATGCTGCGAAGGAAGGTAAGATGGAACGAATAACTGAGGGCTTAGCCTTTGCGCGTGCGGAGCCCCGATTTTCCCTTCGATTTTTCCATTCATAAGCTCTTGTGGCCTCCGTGCTGACGTCTGCGTATTGCAGGATTTTCACACGGGTCTTGTGAATTTGGCGTTCCGTAAGGATCATGGGGTCAAAAAGCATTTCTCCAGTGGAACAATCGGAAATCTGGCCCGTAAGTTGATCATAGTCTCGCTCTCATTGTCATGTTTCAGTGGAAATCTCTCATAAAGTTATGGATTGGAGTTACATCTGCTTTGGCTTCCAAAATGCAGAGGTCTACCACGGTGATAGGCCCAAACGTTCTGCTAGTTGTATGCCCTCTAACCATTTCACTATCAGGTACGTTTACATATGTGCTTTGCATGACTACCTATACATGTTCTGCAACTATTCAAGACATACATGAAGCATCCAACACATGTATTTCAAATAATTGTTTGGTTCTATTAGAAAAGGGTTAAAGTGTGTTAGATCCATCAAAAATCGTCTCTGTGGACGGAACTTACTTTGACTTTATTGTTAATCTTCCAAACTTCTGAGTGGTGCCTGATGGCTGCAACCTTTGTATGCAACAATTTGCATCTCATATTGTTTGACCTTTCATGTGACCGCAAATTTAGAAAGTAAGTTGATGTGATACTCATCGGTGAAGCTCCTTTTTGTTCAAATTTCACACTTGATTTATATAGATGCTGTGTTGACACGTTGTATGCGACTACTAATATCTTATTTGGTGCTAGATAAGTATGTGAATTCCACCACACTTGTTAACACTGAAAACATGTCATGGTAGTGCTTCATATTTTGGTTTATCTCTGATTCTTAAAAATCATATATGTGACTGATGAGCACATGGATGTGAACTTTTGATTGTTTTAGATCATGAAGATTGTTGGGTGGTTTGAAGCTAACATCTCTCTAAAGAGAAAACTTAGAGGTAGATTGGATAAATGGACTTCAAGGCATGATGCTCTATTGTATTTTGAGCTGGCTTACATGGCATATTTTAAACATGAATATTTTTCTTGTCCTCTTATGATCAACCTTTGAGTTTATGATATAGGGTACTGTTCTGGTTTAACAAATGTGGATCACAATGATTAACATTATGGTTGAACAAATGAACAATTTATTTTCCTTGGTAACTACTCAATTCAGATTTCATAGTTTGCTCTTGTCTCATTCTTTATCCTTCTAGTCTCATTTATTTGTTTGTCTTTTGAAACAGTTGATGTTAATCGTTCAACATTGAAGTTTTGGCACCATTTTACTAGGATTCTTGCTACTGTTACTTTTATGTTGATTTCAGGTTTCATATGTCAGGTGACTATACCATCTTCTTTATAGGAATTTTCATGCAGGTGTTTATATGTTAGCATGGAGTCGGAAAAGGGAGGATGTTGTAGGTCTGAAAGCTCCCAAAAAGGAGAAGCGAGTGAAGAAAGAAAATAGAACGCAACCTCCTGTAGAAGCACCATATATTGCACCAAAACCGAAGACATCTATCAAATCGTTACCAGATAAAACTGTCGAGATTTTTGATGGGATGACTTTGCTTGACCTTTCTAAACGAACTGGTGCATATGTTAGTACACTTCAAGGCATACTTGCAGATCTTGGTGAAAAGGTTGAATCTGAGTTTGACTCTATCAGCATTGATCTTGCTGAGTTGGTTGCTATGGTATGTCTTAATTTTCTCTCTTCAAATTACATAAACTGGTATTTTTCTATCTGTTAATTGCTGAGGCATACTAGAAATGGGCTATAGATATATGTCTTCACTCCTTTTCATTACATCCTATGTCGCAGAGATAGGTCTGCTTAGCAAACTTGGTTATCTTTGAAATGCAGATTGATCAGTAGCATACCTTTGCCCCCATTCTATTATAATCCATCTGCAACAGTTTAAGCTTATATTATTTGGTGCTTTCTTTCAAATGATATAGAAAATGTGAAATATTGCAGGCTGTGGCAGTGGTTTATTCCATTAGCCGGCAATAGCAAAATTAGTTATGCATTACTACTGATTTTATTTTTTTATTTGAACCGACACATGTCAGGTTTCATTTATGTTGCATATTTCCATTTTCTGCATTTTTCTGGCAAGTTTTGCCATGATGTAACGTTTCAAGTATCGCTAGAAAAATTATGTTTCTTATAATAAGAGTCCATTGTGTTATGCTTCTTGCTCAGGAACTTGGTGTTAATACCAGAAGAATGCACACTGGTGAAGGCACGAATGAACCACGTCCTGCTGTTGTAACGGTAATGGGACATGTTGACCATGGTAAAACATCACTTTTGGATGCTCTCCGTCAAACATCTGTTGCTGCCAAGGAAGCTGGTGGTATCACTCAGCATATAGGTGCCTTTGTTGTTGAGATGCCTTCAGGAGCATCTATCACATTTCTTGATACTCCAGGACATGCTGCCTTTAGTGCCATGCGGGCTAGAGGTGCTGCTGTTACAGATATTGTAGTCCTTGTGGTTGCAGCAGATGATGGTGTTATGCCTCAGACACTGGAAGCTATGTCTCATGCAAAAGCAGCAAATGTTCCTATTGTAGTTGCAATAAACAAATGTGACAAATCTGGAGCTGATCCTGAGAGGGTCAGAATTCAACTTGGTTCAGAAGGTTTACTTTTGGAGGATATGGGTGGGGATGTGCAGGTTGTTGAAATCTCTGCAGTAGCAAAATCTGGTTTGGATAAATTGGAAGAGGCTTTACTCCTTCAAGCTGAGATGATGGACCTGAAAGCCAGAATAGATGGCCCTGCTCAGGCTTTTGTGGTGGAGGCAAGGGTGGACAGGGGCAGGGGTCCACTGGCAACAGCTATAGTCAAGTATGGCACATTAGTTAGTGGGCAACACATTGTTGTGGGGGCAGAGTGGGGGAGAATTAGGTCTCTTAGAGACACAGCAGGGAATATAACGCAGTCTGCAAAACCTGCAATGCCTATTGAGATTGAGGGGTTAAGGGGCCTTCCAATGGCTGGGGATGATGTTGTAGTTGTTGATTCAGAGGAAAGGGCAAGAATGCTTAGTCATGGGCGGAAGAAGCAGCAGGAGAAAGACAGGCTTCGAAAGATTGATGAAGGCATGGCAGAGGAGCTAGAAATTAAAGAAGAGACTCCTGAAAGAGTTGAAATGCCCATTATTGTCAAAGCTGATGTACAAGGCAGTGTTCAAGCTGTCACAGATGCTTTACGAAGTCTTAATAGTGCACAGGTATTTTCTCGTAGAGATTTAATGCCCTATTTCCTTCTTCTGGAGTTAGTGTCACACAATATGACACTATCCCGTTCTTAAGTTAAACTCCCAAGTGGCAGTTTGAATCTCTTGCTGGTTATTCTGTTTACATCATGCCATCTTTTTTTTGATTATAAGTTTGTAAGTTAATACATAGTACGTCCTCTGCAGGTGTTCGTGAATGTTGTTCATGTAGGTGTTGGCCCAATCAGTCAGCATGACATTGATCTGGCACAAGCATGTGGAGCATATATAGTTGGTTTCAACATTCGCAGTCCACCTAGTACTATCACTCAAGCAGCAGCAAGAGCCAACATAAAGGTACCATGTTCATGAATCACTACTTTCCTAATGCTAGTTGTGATTATATGCTTCAAGAAACTTTGTTTTGTTTCTTTGAGTTCTATGCTGTCATTGAGTTTCAGACTTTCAGTGCGTCTTTGGCTAAGTGTTCCATCCATTTTGGAAAATAGAACTTTAGTTAATCTTACATGGAAATTACTTTCTGGATTTGAATAATAGCCTGAGCTTCAAATCTGCTTGCTTCTTGTTGTATTGCTTCAGCACCTCATATGCATTTATTCTAACATTAACTCGAGTCTTCCCCAGAAAACATACTTCATTTCTAATCAGTATCATTTCACAAAGAGGCAATTATCTGTTGAAGTATTGCAAATCTGGTTTGCTATTGTTGGTCACATCATGTGTTGCTTTGATTGTCGTGAAATGGGATCCAACCTGTTGGTCTCGTTGTACTTCCATTTGCTGAAGTATCAACGACCACTATACACATTACTGGAGTTCCACGGACTGATTTAATTTGTTTGTATATGCTCAGTTGTAATCTTTGTATAATCTGAGTGAATTTATTTAGCTGACATGATAATGTTTATTCTTTAGGTTTTGCTTCACAAGGTCATCTATCACCTCCTTGAGGAAATGGGAAGGGCCATTGTGGAGAAGGCACCGGGAACTGCTGAAACCCAGGTTTCAGGTGAGGCTGAGGTTCTGAACATATTTGAGCTGAAAGGGCGCAGCAAGTCAAAAGGATCGGATATCAAAATTGCTGGCTGCCGTATAACTGATGGCCACTTCAGCAAATCCGGAACCATGAGACTGTTGAGGAGCGGAGATGTCGTCTTTGAGGGTCCATGTGCGTCCCTGAAGCGGGAGAAGCAGGATGCAGAGACAATCGAAAAGGGTAACGACTGTGGACTGGTGATTCAGGATTGTGATGATTTCCAGGTAGGGGATATCATACAGTGCCTGGAGCAGGTGATTAGGAAGCCCAAGTTCATCTCGACGCAGAGTGGTTCGGTTCGGATTGAATGCTGATATAGTAATCGTTGCGGCTGACATTGTTCCATTTTCTATTAATTCAGCTAGTTGTGCTGAACTGACCAAAGGTTTCGAGTGTAACAAGATTTTGTTCGCTAGCAACTTGTTGCAACTGCAACCAAAATCCTTTCTAAACTCTGATATGAGATAATTAGGACAAACAACTAAATTTAGTTGCCTTTGTAGTCTTTTGTGTCACGTCTTCATCATAAAGATCAGTGGATTGTATATTCCGGTTCATAATTTATCCAAAATTATGTCATGTGAATGCAAAGTATTTGCTATTGTAATCGCCACACCATTCAGTTTTCCACATTATGGATTCAGATTAAATCTGTTTCTATGTAAAACAATGTATGCGGTATTGCTTGTGCAGTCGTGCCCCTCTTTCTGAAAACACTGTCAACTCAACCATATGCTGTGAAATTTGAAGGTGCATCTATCTATAACTTGAATGTTGTATCGTGTTGGAATAGGTCATCAAAATTGCACTTGTTACTATCGGTTGAAAACGCTAGTTTCATGGGTGCAGTAAGTATTTTCATCTGCTGTCCGGATTTATCCAATTTCGAAGGAAACCGTTATTTCCTCTGCTGTTTTCGGCTACAGAGAATTTGGGACATGCATTTGGAGACGGTCAGACGGATGATTTCATCAACCAACAAAGAATATTTCATTGCCAGCTGTTCCCACATGAACACAGGATGAAAGATTTCTGGGTGATATAGCATGATCTTGATCACTGCGTGACTGCAACAGTCCTAGCCTGCTCTAGAATCCTGACCAGTGGTCTGCTGCTGCATCTCCGCCCTTCGTCCAGCGGCGTGTTTCCCCACCTGCATGCAGCCATGTCATTGCGTCAAAGAATGTATTCCATTTAGCAAAAAAGAAAAAAAATAAGAAAATAAATCTCGCAGATTTTCTACGGGAATCGCATAATTACTGCTACGCACCTGTCTTTGGCCAGAACATCTACTAAGAAGTCTACGAGCATGCCGGCGACGAGGTGCAGGCCCTCGGCAGCAGCGACGTGGAGCGGCGTCCTCTGATCGTAGTTCTTGCAGTTGGGGTCGACGCCGAACCTGAGCAGCCTCTTGAGCAGGACGATCTTGCCGTCCGTGACGACCCTGCACAGGTACCCTCCGGCATCTTCTAGATTCAGGGCTGCACCGTGCTTCACTAGGAGAGAGGTGATCCTCTCATGTCCTGATTTCAGTGCTAGCAGCAATGGTGAATTCCCAAACGTATCTGCAGTTTCAGATACGGCTGTTTATCATAGGATGTACAGGTAAAAGAATGTGTACTTTACAAAACATTTTTCCTGCATACCTATGCTGTTGACATTGGCTCCCCGCTGAATTAGGAACCTGACGATATCTTCATATCCTCTTAACGCAGCAACATGCTGTAAGGAGAGATTTTGGTAAATCGACTATTTTTTTTCCTAAAATTACATATGTTTTTACTTTTACACTTGGTTTTATCCGCAAAAGAAGGAAGTAATTTAAGCTATGCTAGTTGCTAGCCAAGCTAGCCCATATCTTCAGAAAGAAAAATGTGCTTCATGTTGCAGTCGGAATAGTAATTACAGTATGGGAGAGTTCACATACCAGTGCAGTCCTTCCGTCGTGATCGGGTTTACTCGGATCTGCTCCTGCACTGATCAGTCCTTTCAGACGGAACAAATCTCCATGGTAAGCGGCATTGTTCACTCCAAGGACCAGCTCTACTTCTTGCCTTGATATCAGGTACGTGATATCTGATTCCAGCTGCTTCCCCTTGGACTCGGTTGCTCGCCCCTACAGAACAATTTGTTTTAAGCTAAATTTTGGCCCGGGCTGCGAAAAAACATTACTCTCTTTGATTGACATGCTTACCTTGAGTAGGTTGCTCAACATCTGACGGCTATCCTTGAAGTAAATCTGCAGGATGCTGGTCAGGGACTGCTTGTCGATTCTCAGGAGGCTACAAAGCTCACAGACCCTGACTGTGTGTGGCTGTGGAACGCTGCACACTACAGAGACATCGCCGATGATGTCATAGGGCAGAAGCGCTGAGATGATCTCTGATAATCCACCTTCTCCAGTGGCCACCTCTTCCTGCAACAGTCGCAAACGGGGGTATATAGGATATTAGGATGACTGAAGGTTAGTTGTTTTTGCTTATGCAGTGGTGCAGCTCAGTTCTGTTTTCTCATAATTCATGTTTTTTTTTTCTTGAAAAATGACAATAGAATTATGGGCGTAAAAGTTCTGTTGACAAATCATACCAAGCATCCGTGTGCCACAATATAAATTTGATCCACCACAGTGCCTTGCTCTAAGATAACCTCCCCAGGGAGGAAGAATTCTTCATGTAACTTTACCACCTGAAAGGATCATGTAAGGATTTGAATGGAATACTATGCGTGTTCTATTCTATTTTGTATTACAAATGAAAGAAGCTTCTGCTACATTTGCAAATAAATCTTACAATCTGGCTAAGGAAGTCTTCCGAGCATCCATTGAACAGGTGCACTCTTGAAACCATGTCCAGATACAGTGTCTGGGACATCTGCAAAACAAAATACAAGTTCAATATTTTCAAATGAAGCTCTCTTCACAACTGGAACGAGGTTCTTTGCCGAGGGCCGGATACGCTCGGCAAAGAAGCCTTTGCCCTCGGCAAAGGCTTTGCCAAGAGTTGCTCTCGACAAAGGCCGGTCGGCACAGTACCTCACGGCAAAGGCTACTTTGCCGAGAGCCGCATCTCGGGCTCTCGGCAAAGGATTTGCCGAGGGTTAGCCGGCCGTCGGCAAAAATTTTCGCCGTGACGGCGAGAGGTCACGGTAAAGTTGGTCTTTGCCGAGAGCCTTAGCAAGCTCTCGGCAAAGAATTTCTGAATTTTTTTTCCAAAAAACTTTGCCGAGCGTCTGTCAGAAGAGCTCTCGGCAAAGAATATTGATAATTTTTTTTTAGACATTTTTTTGCCGAGAGCTATGGCTCAGCTCTCGGCAAAGGCTTCCTCTTTGCCGAGCGCTATGGTCATGCGCTCGGCAAAGCTGGGATTCTGTGTGTTCCAGTATTCCCAGCTTTGCCGAGGGCATGACCATAGCCCTCGGCAAAGCCACAGCCAGTTTTAATTTTTTTTTGTTTTTTGCATTTCCAGTCAACAAATAAACATATATATGACATCCACATCACAATATGTACATCCACATATCAATAACCACATCCACATCACATAATTCACATCCACATCACATAGAAGTCTCGAAGTTTGAAGTCACAAACAAATCTCGACACATAGACAACCACAAGTGTAAAGTTCGACAAGCAACATAAGCAAGAGGCATAGGAGGCGCCAAACTGGTCATAGCGACGGTCCGGGCTGAGAAGGCGCCGCGTGCAATCCTGGGGAGTTGACGAGGAGAAGGTTAGGGTTGTTCGACGCCGCCGACTGACGCTACACAAACAAAGAAGATGCAGAACATGTTAGACAACATAAATAGATAACCAAGCACTACATGTACTTTTTACCATCACGACCACACCACCACCAACCACGCGACACCACCACCACCACCACACCACCACCACCACACTACTACTACCACCACCAACAAGCACACCACCACGCCACCACCACCACCACCACCACGCCACCACCACAACCACACCACTACTACCACCAACAACAACCACACCACCACGCCACCACCTCCACCAACCACGCAGCCACCACCACGACCACGCCACCACCACCACCAACCACCATCACCACTAGCACTAGGTTTCACTAGGTTTCACTAGGTTTGACATTTAGAGAAACTAAAATATTTGTCATACTCACCGGAGTAGAATCAAGCTGAGGTGGAGGTGTAGCCTGCAGCTGACCGAGCAGGAACTATGGGACCGTTTCACCTTGGGTCATCGCAAGACCCCGCACGTAGGAGAGCACCTCTGCCATCTGCCGCTGATCCTGCTCCTGCTTGGCCTCTAAAGCTGCCAGCCTCTGCCGCTCGAGCTCCTGCTCGGCCTCCAAAGCTGTCAACCTCTGTCGCTGCTGCTCCCGCTCGGCCTCCATCGCCTACAGCTGTGCCTGCAACATTTGACGCCAATGTTTCAAGATTGCGGAGCTAAGGTATGTAAAAGTCAAAGAACTAGGAATGGAAGAGAACACTTACCTGGAGTGTCGACACCACGGTCGGGCGCTGGCGTATGGCCGGCATTGAGCTCGTGCTCGCTGTTCGGATCTGGTGCAGCGGAGGAACGGAGGTCGTGTCGAGGACACCGTCGCCAAGCCAGAACCGCCCGTGCTTCTTACCTTGCCCCACCCTCATCACGAGCTCTAGATCAAGCGGCTCCTCGGTGGTCGGGTCATAGTCTGGCCCGTGGACTGACCTTGCCATCTCTGTGTACGCAGAGATGCGAGGGGCAATGCTGGCGTTGGTGAACGACTCGGCAGGGACTTCCGGGGTCCAGTCGGTGGCGGGCGTCGCCTTGCCCAAGTGGGACAAGGCATATGCCTTGAGGTGACCACAAGGGCGGCCACCATGTGATGCCGACTGCGAGAAAGACAATAACATTGTTAGAGTTGTTGTAGAATTGAGTGTTAGGTTAGAGAAATGGTTTCGCCTTACCCAAGCTTCTGAGAATTCAGAGAGGTTGCGGCTGCCTTGATGGTGTGGTACTCCTTGCATCAGTAAACAGCGCTCGCATGCTTCATCATGCTCCTTCTTCTAGTCCTGGCTGAGCCACATGTCCACAATCCTCTCCCAGGCATCCGGATGCCGATTGCCACATGTCCACAATTTCTCTTTGTAGCACGGTCGTATGTCAGTACCCCGTGATCCCATACACTGATCAACTCATCAATCAAAGGCTCTATGAACACACCCATATGTTTCCCTGGGTGACCAGGAATTATTAGCGACAAGAATATGTTCTGACGTTGAAGAAGGACGCCGGGGGGGGGGGAGATTGAGGGGGATAACGAAGATTGGCCAACAAGCGTATGGGGCCGCCATCATTCCAAAAGGATTGAACCCATCTGTTGCAAACGCAACACACACATTACGAGCCTCTAGAGCTTTGTCAGCATAAATGCCATCAAATGTTTGCCATGCTTCACCATCTGATGGATGTACCATCTTGTCAGGATTATATCGAATGCCATTTTTGTGCCATGTCATCTGTTTCGCGGACTCCTCGCTCATGAATAGACGTTGGAGTCTCGGTATGAATGGAAGGTACCGTAGGACTTTCATGGGGATTCCAAGCTACTTCTTCTGCCCATCACTAGATTCTACCTCCACATACCTAGAGGACTTACACTTTGGATAGTACTTTGCTTCCGCGTGTTCTTTCCTAAAGAGGATGCACCCGTTCTCACAAGTGTGTATCTGCTCATACGACATCTTAAGAGCTTTGAGGAGCTTCACTGACTCGTACATGTTCTTCGGCAGCGCGTGATCTGCCGGAAGCAGGGTCCCAAAAACTGCCAGCATACTATCGAAGTAGTCTCGACTCATGATATGCATGGACTTTAACCCCATTAAACATCCAATGGCATCGAGTTGAGAAACATTTGTCTTGTCATGAAGGGGCCTCTTAGCCGACTCCATCATGTGATAGAATGCCCTTGCGGTTTCCTCTGGCTCCTACTCCTCGGTTTCGTCCGTACATCGTTCATCAAAGTGTGCTTCGTGGAAGTCATCCATCATGTCTGGTACCCCGCCATCACTATCAAACTCCTCCAAGCGTGGCCTCAATGCCTCATCTCTAATACGATGGCCTTCACCATGGCACACCCACCGGGTATAGTCTGGCGTAAACCCAAACTTGCAAAGATGTTCCTCAATGACCTTCCTGGTTTTCCTATTCTTGTTTGCACATTCGCTGCAGGGACACCACACCTCTGTTGCTGCTTGAGCACCCACACCAAATGCTTTGTCCAAGAAATCCTCAGTCTTCTGTATCCATTCACGAGTGACCTAATTCTGACTACGGCGGCCCGTGTACATCCAATCACGGTTATCCATCATCTACCATATATATAACAGAGTAATATAACCATCAATAGCATATGCACCGCTTGCCTACTATCTAATAGGTAGGGATAGGTCCTAATCCCACCCGTGGATGCGTAGATGAGGTTAGTTTCCATGCTCCGCTCTAATCCGAGATAGAATTTCGGCAGCACATCCCCGCTGTTCTCCCGATACACGTCCTGGAAGGGAGAGTGTGTATCCGAAGAACAACAGGGAGGTGCTGCCGAAACCCCATCTCGGACCGGACCGGACCATACAAACTAAATCATCTACGCATCCGTGGGCTGTCCAAATAACATGGACAATCCAAAACAGATACGGTCGCAGATATGCAGAGATCCACATACCTACGACCGTATCTCTTTCGAACGGGAGACGCCTAACTGGTTTACGTGATCTAGCTAGGGTTACGGACAAAGGGCTTATACCTAGGGTGGCGGTGGAGTGGAGAGGTGACACAGTGCAGGTAGACCCGAAGGAAGACGCTCGGGGTACTCCGGGTCCCCTCCGTCGGGCTCTTCTCTACAAAACAAGAAACACAATTTATAAGTTCAAAATTTCGGCAGAACCTCCCCTGTACGGGGAGGCTTCCAAAACCTGCAAGGAAAAAGACGGCACGATGGCCGACACAGCGACATATGGCACGATGGCCAACACATCCACAAAAAGCACGAAGGCCCACTAATCCAGAAATGGCATGAAGGCCAGCAACAGGCGGGAGGGGGGCTTTACCTTGGGTGGCAGTGTAGTCGGGCGACGCGGAGTCGGGATCACCCTCGTCTTCGGCTAGACGCGGGGAAAACGGCAACGACCGCTCGGCGTGACGCGACGACGCGGGGGCGTGACGGTCATCGGCCTCTCCTTCTCCCCTCCTTCTCCCCTCGTCTCTTCTCCCTTCCTCCTCCAAATGCTCTCTGCACGGCCGGCCGGGGGCGCGCGGGGCTGGCCGGGGATGCGCTGGCCGCGGGGGTGGGCCACCGGCGGGCGTGGCCGGGGGCACGCGGGGCCGCCCGGGGACGCGCTGGCCACGGGGGTGGGCCACCGGCGAGCGTGGCCGAGGGCGCGCGGGGCCGGCCGGGGACGCGCTGGCCGTGGGGGTGGGCCACCGGCGGGCGTGGCCGGGGGGCGGCGGCGGTGCCCGACCACTGGGCGAGGCGGGGGGCGACGCGGCCCCGACGACGACGGCGCTCAGCGGGCCGGGCTGCTGCTCCAGCGGCACGGGGATGGGGCGGGGGCGGGCTACGGCGGCGCGGTGACGGGCGGGGGCGGGGGAGAGGCTGTGGCAGCGCGGGGGACCGGCGGCGGCGAGAGGAAGGGGATGCGGGGCGCGCGGGCGAGAGGAAAGGCTGAGTGGGCCATGATTGGTCTATGTGGACTGGGCCTTTGCCGAGGGCCCAGATCCGGGCTCTCGGCAAAGTTTTTTTTTATTTTTTTAAAACTCTTTGCCGAGAGCCCTTTGAGGCTCTCGGCAAATACAAAAAAAAAATTGTTTTTTTCCCAATTTTTTTCTGGTGGCTAACAATAATATTTAAAAGACATATTTAAAATTTGGAGCTTTTTTTATTTTATTAGCTATATTTAATAAGTTTATTTCATTTACTTGAATTCTTCCCAGTAATTCAAATTTGAACTGCATGTGCATCGAATATTGGAATTGAGTGATTCAAAAAATCATATTCATGGTATTGCATGTGGTGTGAGACCGTATCCAGTGACAGATGCCAAATTTGGCGTATCATTTTCACGGAATACGGCGAGGAACTTGCGTGTAAAGTATTTTAAATTATATAAAATGGAAACGAAGTCCAAAATTCACGAAACTTGTCGAGGTGTCATTTCATCGCATGTATAGGCTATGATAAAAAATTGAGTGGGTTTCGAGCAAGTTGCGACGGCTTCCACAAAACTGCTGCTATGACAGCTTCGTCATACACAGTTGATGGTTGCTGCTGCTTGCTGCAACACTGCAATGGCCATCTCAAAACTTTATGCGTCATGCATGCAGCCAAAGTCACTTTATCTAGGCTTTACCTGCATTGCAGCGCAAGGACAAGTCAAATATCCATATCCTGCAGGGATCAGCATCAGCTGATTTCGGGCAGCTTACTTCTTTTTGCAGGCAGCAGCGTGCTTCAGGAATCCGGCAGTCCGTTTGGATCTCAGCTCAGGCATCGTTTATTTGGGACACGGGAAAATCGCCGGAATTGACATGACTCGTGCGTTCCAAACAGCACCGTGTACCTTTTGATCGAGGCATTGCCGAATTCCCATGAACAAATTTGGCGGCGACCAAACTAGCAACAGTTAATGCGAAATTTGCCTAACTGACATACTGGAACTCAGCCAAACTCATAATCTGTGGCCTGTGGGCTAGCTGCGGCGAATTGAACGAAGAACCAGCAAAATTCCAAGTAAATTTCGAGAACAGATTCAGCATCTAGGGCAGTTTCCTGCCGGTAACAACAAGCTGGTCAAAGCTCAATCAAAGGGAAGGTCAGTCGCTGTCAGGGTATCTTGCTAGTGCGCATCCTGCGTGTCGTCTTCAGAGCTCATAGTACCTCCTGTGATGCCACTGAACCCTCTTTGGCTCTTTGGCCCACACAAGATTAAGGAAGATCAAAATTAAAGGTGGTAGTGAGTAGTGACACCACAGGACGAGCCGATTAGTGTAGTGCTTTCACTAATCTGACCTTTTTTTTTGAGGTACTAACCTGACCTTTTACGTTGACACATGAATGGATATCAAATTAGAAGGATGACTAGAAGTCCAAACTAACCTTCCGACAACTCTTTTTTTTTTTGCGAGGAGGACGACATAGCACATATGTTAACATAAGATATATTTTTGTACTGTTTTAGTGTTTCTGTGTAGGAACGGACTTAGTTTTTGAAAAGAAACATACTTCTTTTTTGGTGATGCTCCGGGAATAAAGATTAATCTTTAGTCCCGGTTTGGCCCCCTAACTGAGACTAATTATCCCAGCCTATAGGTCAGCTCATTTCTTCCTCCCCGAGCCCGAGCCATTCCATTCAAACTCACTGCCTCTGTTCTTCAGCTTACTTTCTTGCTCTCTCTCCCCCTCCATTGGTGTTGCTCTTCGATTTTGGAGGTAACAAACTTAATCCTCTTATGTTTTATCAGTAGCTTATCTCATTTTGCGATGTAGATGCATGTGTAACTTTATATGTTGGACTTTATTATGATTTTATGTCATTTTTAGCTCAAAATCACATGATGATTTGCATATATGCTTGGATAAACAAAAGTTAAATTAGTTCATCAAAATCACTTGATAGTTTAGTATTGCTAGTATATGTAGCACATTTCATGGTTTAGTTAGATAAATAAATATTTTTATTTTTTTAATATATTCCTTTAGAAATGAGAAATTTACAATAGTTTGTAAAAATAAGTATAGAAAGTAACTTAATATGGTGGATTTGATTATGATTTCTATGTCATTTTTAGCTCAAAATCACATGATGATTTACAATAGTAAAATCACTAGATAGTTTGGTATTTTACTATTATACATAGTACATATTTCATGGTTTAGTTAGATAAATAAATAATTTTAGTTTTGTTTAAATATATTATTTTAGAAAATGTGAAATTTACACTAGTTTGCAAAAATAAGTATAGAAAGTAGATGATAACTGGTACCGGATCCTCGGCCTCTCGTTCAGTTGCGAAACGACTAAGGCCAAAACTCCCTCTCATTATCTGCGGCAAGTGTAAGCAGAAGATTGTGATGGAGTACCGAGTCAAGAGACAGGGATCCAACAAGGGTCGTGTTTTCTACAAGTGCCCGGATCGCGATGTGAGTTTCTTACACATTTGATTATTATGGCTAATTGACCTGCTTTTCTTGAATATTTTTGACTAAATATTTTTTAGCTTTAATTTCAGTGGAAGGGCAATGGATGCGATGGTTGGTACTGGGAGGAAGATTATGCTACATACGTGCAGAATTCGGGTGCGCTTGAGGTAGCGGCTGCTGATGATGTGGCAGTGAGCCAGCAGGAGAAGCTTATTGATATTCAATAGACGAATGATTTGTCTGTTTTAGTTGCGTACGGTAACGAAATAATTATGTTACTGAAGTGCATTGTAGTTTTAGTTTGTTTAGTGATAGTTGGGATTGCTTATGTTGTAGCCAGGCTTAGTTAATTAATCAACCATGTGTGTGTCATCTATGTTGTGTAATAAAATACTTAATTATGTTCAAGGTTTTCATAATTTGTCGTGTAATGCAGATTATGTCACGCCATTGGATGTACAATGCCGATCGCCGCTCCCAAGACTTTATTGAGGGCGTGCACTATTTCTTAGGTGTGGCCGAGGTAAATAAGCGAGATGGTTTCATGTGTTGTCCATGTGCCCTATATAAGAATTTAAAGGAATATTCAAGCTCAATGAGTCTTCATTCACATTTGCTTAAGTCAGGTTTCATGTCAAACTATATATGTTGGACTAAGCATAGAGAAAGCGGGGTCATGATGGAAGAAGGTGAAGGAGAAGATTTAGACATTGATGACATTATTGCTCAGTATGGTGCCTTTGATGATACTACAATGGGGGGAGATGAAGAAGAGGTAGCGGCAAAAGATGATCTCGGTGATGCTCTTGGCAATGCCATTCGTGATGCACAACAAGAATGTGAAAGTGAAAAAGAGAAAGTTAAGTTCGAGCGCATGCTTAAGGATCATAGGAAGTTGCTATACCCAACGGCCGAAGAGGGGCAAAAAAAGCTGGGTACAACACTGGAATTGCTACAGTGGAAGGCAAAGAATGGTGTATCTGACAAGGCATTTAGGAATTTATTGAACCTCATAAAGAAGATGCTTCCGAAGCCAAATGAATTGCCCACCACTACGTATGAAGCAAAAAAGTTTGTCTGCCCTTTGGGATTAAAAATCCAGAAGATACATGCATGTCCTAATGACTACATCCTCTACCATGGCAATGAATATGAGAATTTGGATGAATGCCCGGTATGTAAAGCATCGCTGTATAAGATTAGGCGCGATGATCCTGGTGACGTCGAGGGTGAACAACATCCTAGAAAGAAAATCCTTGCCAAGGTTATGTGGTATGCTCCTATAATACCACGCTTAAAACATTTGTTCAGAAATAAAGACCATGCAAAGTTGTTGCGGTGGCATAAAGAAGACCATAAGGTAGACAATATGCTGAGACACCCAGCTGATGGGTCCTAGTGGAGAGCGATAGACAGGGAATTTCTAGAGTTTGCAAATGAGGCTAGAAACTTAAGGTTCGCCTTAAGTACAGATGGTATGAATCCTTTTGGGGAGCAGAGCACTAGTCATAGCACTTGGCCAGTTACTCTATGTATCTACAACCTTTCTCCATGGTTATGCATGAAGTGGAAGTTTATTATGATGCCGATCCTCATCCAAGGTCCGAGACAACCTGGCAACGACATTGATGTCTATCTAAAGCCATTAGTTGAAGAACTTCTAGTTTTATGAAACAAACTAGGTGTACGTGTCTAGGATGAGTACAAACAAGAACACTTTGACCTACGAGCAATGTTGTTCGTAACAATCAATGATTGGTCTGCTTTAAGTAATCTTTCAGGTCAGACAAACAAAGGATATAATGCATGCACACATTGTTTTGATGACCTTGACAGTATATATTTGAAAAGATGTTGAAAGGTCATGTACCTTGGTCATCGTCGATTCCTTCCTTTGAATCACCAAGTAAGAAAGAAAGGGAAGCATTTTAAAGGTAAGCCAGACCACCGGAAGAAGCCTCATAACCGAACCGGGGAAGATGTACTCGCAATGGTCAAGAATGTGAAAGTAGTATTTGGAAAGTGACAAGGCAGCGAATCTGTTCCCAAAGATGCTAAGAGACACGCACCCATATGGAAGAAGAAGTCCATCTTTTGGGAGCTACCCTATTGGCAAGTCCTATAGGTCCGCAATGCAATCAACGTGATACACCTGACAAAGAATCTTTGTGTGAACCTATTAGGATTCATGGGTGTGTACGGAAAGCCAAAGGATTCACTTGAAGCACACCAGGACTTGCAGGGTATGAAAGAACGAGACATCCTTCATCCAAAGAAGACAGATGATGGACGTCATTACTTAAGTCCTGCTAGCTACACGCTTAGCAAAGAAGAGAGGGACAGCATATTCGAATGTCTAAGCAGCATCAAGGTCCCATCGGGATTCTCCTCCAATATAAAGGGTATAATAAATGTGCTAGAGAAGAAATTCCTAAACTTAAAGTCTCACGACTGCCACGTGCTTATGACGCAATTGCTTCCAGTTGCTTTAAGAGGAATTCTACCTCCACATGTACGTCTAGCCACCGTGAAGCTATGTGTATTCCTCAATGCAATTTCTCAGAAGGCAATTAATCTAGTGAAACTAGCTACTCTACAGAATGATGTGGTTCAATATCTTGTCAGCTTTGAGTTGGTGTTCCCTCCATCCTTCTTTAATATCATGACACACCTCCTAGTTCATTTGGTGAAGGAGATTAGTATTCTTGGACCTGTGTTCTTACATAACATGTTCCCCTTCGAGAGGTTTATGGGTGTCTTGAAGAAATATGTGAAAGTCCATTCTAAGCCTGAAGGAAGCATCGCCCAGGGCTATGAAACAGAGAAGGTCATTGAGTTATGTGTTGACTTTATTCCTGACCTTGCCCCGATTGGCGTTCCCGAATCACGACACGAGGGGAGACTCAGTGGTAAAGGAACTTTAGGGAAGAAAACATATATTGGCATGGAAGACGATTATTTCAATAAAACACACTACACAGTTCTTCAGAACTCATCATTGGTGCATCCGTACATCGAGATACATAAGGAGTTCTTACGATCCAAGTTTCTAGGGAAGACTGAAGCATGGATTAGGCGTCAGCACATGGAAAGTTTTAGTGCTTGGTTGCGAAAAGAATGTCAAGGCAATGACAATATTGATGAGCAACTATATTTGTTGGCTAGGCAACCATCGTGGTATATCCTCACGTACCAAGGGTACGAGATAAATGGAAATACATTTTACACAGTTGCCCAAGATAAAAGGAGCACCAATCAAAATAGTGGTGTTCGCATAGATGGCATAGATCTAAATGGGAATATACAAACATATTATGGCCGCATAGAAGAGATATGGGAACTAGATTACACACCTAATTTTAAAGTCCCTTTGTTCCGGTGTCAATGGGTGAAGCTGACCGGAAGAGGGGTAACAGTCGACAAAGAGTATGGAATGACAACAGTGGACCTCAACAATATTGGGTACAAAGACGAACCATTCATCCTTGCTGCCGATGTGAGTCAGGTGTTCTATGTGAAAGACATGTCTACAAAATCAAAGAGAGGAAAAAACGAAGACATCAACTCAATGATTAATGAGCCAAAGCGCCACATAGTTCTTTCTGGGAAAATAAATATAGTGGGAATTGAAGACAAGTTAGACATGTTAGAAGATTATGAAAGAAATGTCTAAATTCCACCCTTCATAATGAAGAAAGATCCAAGCATCATGTTAAATGATGAAGACACTCCATGGTTACGACAAGATCATAACCAAGGGTCATACGTCAAGAAGAAATTCACTGTTGTGCCCGCATGATACAACGATGCATGTTTAATATATTATGTTTTAGAGACAGATATTATATAATATGTTATGACTTCACATTGTAATATGTTTAATATATGTTTCAAAATTCACAAGTGTGTGACATAGTTTTAGAAAGTCTACATGAGATTCAAGAATTTGTGACTAGTGCTTGATAAAACTTTCTCAAATGGAAAAATGAGCTATGTAACAATTGTAGATCTTGCTTGGATGATCAAACTTGGTATTCAGAGTTTTTTCATCTGAGGTCATTTAGTGTCTCATTTGTGCATGTTTGACCAAGTCAAATTTGGTCAAATGAAAAAATAACACTTTGACTCTAGTATTATGAACTCTAAATGACTTCAAATTAAAAAGTTTTGAATACCAAGTTTGTTAAACTCATCAAGATCTACAATTGTTGTTTTGGTCAACTTTCCATTTGAGATAGTTTGGACGGTTCAAATTTGTGATTTTTAAATTTCAACACCTACAAACTAGTTTTCAGAACCCTAGATTATCTCAAATTGAAAAGTTTTGAATACCAAGTTTGTTCAGCTCATCAAGATCTACAATCCTTATGTAGGCCATTTTTTCATTTGAGAAAGTTTGAATAAAATATAGTTCAAATTTCACAAGTGTGACACAGTTTTAGAAAGTCTATATGAGATTCAAGAATTTGAGACTAGTGTTTGATAAAACTTTCTCAAATGGGAAATGAGCTATATAACAATTGTAGATCTTGCTGATATTATCAAACTTGGTATTCAGAGTTTTTTCATCTGAGGTCATTTAGTGTCTCATTTGAGCAAGTTTGACCAAGTCAAATTTGGTCAAATGAAAAACAACACTTTGACTTTAGTATTATGAACTCTAAATGACTTCAAATTGAAAATTTTTAAATACCAAGTTTGTTAAGATCATCAAGATCTATAATTGTTGTTTTGGTCAACTTTCCATTTGAGATAGTTTGGATGGTTCAAATTTATGATTTTTAAATTTTGACGCTTACAAACTAGTTTTCAGAACCCTAGATTGTCTCAAATTGAAAAGTTTTGAATACCAAGTTTGTTTAGCTCATCAAGATATACAATTGTTATTTTGGTCAACTTTCCATTTGAGAAAGTTTAGATGGTTCAAATTTGTGATTTTTAAATTTCAACGTTTACAAACTAGTTTTCGGAACCCTAGATTGTCTCAAATTGAAAAGTTTTGAATATCAAGTTTGTTCAACTCATCAAGATCTAAAATCCTTATATAGGTAATTTTTTCATTTGAAAAAGTTGTAGAATAAAAATACTACATTTTCTTTATTTTTATAGGTTCAACAAAAATTTTCTGTCATTTTGGTCAAAAACTGAGAAAAAATTGAAACATTGATGTTACAATAATATGATAATAAATTTCCTATCGAATGATATTAGTTTTATTAATTTTAAGTTATAAATATATTTTTGCATTAACAAAATACTTAGTTTTAGTAACATTTATATTCTATATTCATAAAAGAAATAAAAAACTTTAGGTTACAAAATTTTCCTATTTACAATAAATAATTAGTTAATCAATAGTATTTTTTAAAATAAATATTGCAAAGTATTGAAGTTGCTATAGAATTAATTGATTAACCTAGTATTAAACAAGGAGAATAAAATCAAAATGCCAGGCCTTTCCAATTACTCTGGCGGGCTGCCAAAATTTTCAGGCCTTCAGTCCCGACCCAGTCCAGGAACCAAGACTAAAGGGTGGGCGGAGTTGCCCGTGCCAAAAATACCTTTAGTCCCGACTGGTAACACCAACCGGGACTAAAGCTCCTTTAGTCCCGGCTGGTAAGCCGAGCCGGGACTAAAGGGTTGGACCTTTAGTCCCGATTCGGCTTACCAGCTGGGATTAAATGGCGTTTAGTCCCGGCTGGTGTTACCAGCCGGGACTAAAGGGTCCCGGCCTATATATATCGAACGGTTCCTACCTGTTCATCTTCTACTTTTCGATCTACACATCGATCTCGTCTCTGTCGCACCGTCGCCGTCGTCTACCCCCACCCGGCCGTGCCAATCCGCCCGCATCGCTTCCCGGCCGGCCTCGTCGTTGAGCCCCGCCCGACGGCCGTACGTCAAGCTCTCGTCTGCCGCGCCGCGCCGTCGTCGTCTCACCCGGCCGCGCGATCTCGCCGTCTCCGCCGTAGTCGTACGCCTCGCGCGAGGTGCAGCTCGGCCCCGTGGCCGGCCAGCACGCCCATGCCTGGCCCGCCATCCGCCCCAGCTAGTTTATTTAGATAGTTTTTAGATAGTTTTTGATATATATGTTAGATTAAAATGTATTAAAATTTAATTAGTAGTTTATTCTTAGTTTTTAGTTAGTTTTTAGATAGTTTTTGATATATGTTAATTAGATTTAAATATATTAAAATTTAATTAGTACTTTATTTAGATAGTTTTTTAGATATTTTTTTATTATAGTTTTTGATATATTTAATAATTATTATTCTATCTCTCTCTATATATGTGTTAGATTTAAATTTTTTTTGTAATTGACACATGCATATTTTATTAGTAATTCTATCTCTATATCACGTGCATATTTTATTTTAGTAATTCTATCTATATATCACTTGGATATTTTATTAGTAATTTTATCTATATCACATGCATATCTAGAGAGAGATTCTATATGTATACATATGTACTTATTTCCATGTGTTGAGAGAGAGAGAAAATTATATCTAGAGAGACATTCTATGTGTTATCACATGCATATCTAGAGATATATACATATGCACTTATTTCTATGTGTTGAGAGAGAGAGAAAATTGTATCATTCTATGTGTATATATACATGTACTTATTTCCATGTTTTTGGATTGAAAGTGTTTTTGATTCGATTCCAAAGCTTATACCTTATTATTGTTTATCCTTATGAAATATTATGTGTTATTATATTTAATTGGATTTAGTAATTCTATATGTGTTATCACATGTACTTATGTTATGTGCCATAGTAATTCTATCTATGTGTTATCTTGAAGATACAAATGGCTGCTCCGGATAATAACTTGAATGATGACATAATGGCGGATATTATCAATGCCGGCACCAATGCGGATGTAGATGACACGAGTCAGTACTTTGCTGATTATGAGGATATCCTGAATATCCCAGTGGTTGAAGATCAACAAATTGTCGCGCAAGAAAATACTGGCGAGGTATATTCGATTATCTATCATCTCTTATAGATGCATGCGTACGTATATTTGTTGTTAATCGTTGTGTTTCTACTCATGTAGCCAGTTTCTAGATGTACATCAACCATCGGCAAGAGTAGAAAAGTTCGAGGGCCAAAAAAGCCATTAGAGAGCCGTTTCATAATATCAGAATTCGACACCGACACTGGCAAACCATTGGGACTACATACTCAGACATATATCAATCAATGTGGGTTCATTGTAAGGGATAGGATCCCAGTTAGTGCTCGTGAATGGAAGCAGAAGATATCTGCTCCTAATATTAGTTTTGTATCTGATCGTGACAAGAACCTAGCTTGGAGAGATATCACTCAGCATTTCACATTACAAGCAGATGATGCTTTGAAGGAGCTAGTGAGGGATTGGACAATGAAGAAGATGGCAACATTGTTCCAGAGTTGGAAGAAGACATTGTATAAAAAGTTTATCTTAAAGAATGATACATTGGATTTTAATGCTAAGGCGTTTGTCAAGTTGGAGTCCTATTGGGATGACTTCGTACAATATAAGACATCTCAAGAGAGTGAGGAACATGTGATGAGGAATCAGCAGAATGCCTGACAGAAGCAATACCATCATCGCATGGAATCAGGTGGTTATAGGAGTGCTATTCCCAAGTGGTAGAACCTAGAAGTAGAGATTACTGCGAAGGGAATCATACCTGAAACAATAGAGAAGAACTAGCCTCAACGCATGAAGAATTGGTTCTACGCTCATGGGGGAAGCCTAGACCCAGACACTGGCAAGCTAATTTTTAGCCAAAAAATTGAGAGAGCAACACAGAGACTAGCTCATGCTAGGGAAGAAGCTGATAGTGGTGTTTTCAAGCCCAACAGAGAGAAGGACGAATTGACATATGCCCTAGAGAATCTCGAACACGGTGGTCGAACAAGAGGCTATGGGGCGGTTCCATGGCTACAAGCATTCCTAGCAGATAAGGATACCTACAGAAGCCGTCAGAGAAAGAAGTATGAGGAGGCAGAAAGAATCCATGTATTAGAGCAATTTGTTAATGAGTCACGACAAGCATTGCTTGAATCACGTGAACGAGAAAAATCTCTTGAGGCAAGAATATAGGAGGAGATCAAGAGGCAAGTGCAGCTAGCAATGAGTCAAATGCAATCGCAATCAATCCCGGGAGTCACCATTAGCCCTGTTGGTCAGATGAAAAGCAGTTGTGCTTCCATGGAGCTGCCAGTTATTCAAGATGACGCTGGGTTGCGCTTCCCTATTGATGACATTACCGAGCCTCTAACAACATGTGAGCTGCACATTCCAGATGGTAATAATGCATCAATCATGGTGGCTGTCGGGGTTGTATCTCTAATAGACCGAATGAAGACACCAAGAATCTATGGGTTAGTTATTCAACCTGGATATGCTAGCGTCTTGGTCGATAGAGTGCTCAAAGGTTACAACAATGTTCCTCTTGACATTGAAGGCGATGATGGGGAGAAGACACTAGGAGAAGCAGAGAAGACATTTATTCAATGGCGCAAATGCTTCATCATCATTCCTGGGGCACCACCGCTTCCCCTACCTCACCCTAGGTATGAATGAAAGTGAATGAAATATCATTTTCCATTAATTTTATATTGGCTTCAAAAATAATTGACTCACAACTTGTTTTTGTAGCAGGGTCTTCCCCCAGCCTAGCCCAATCATTCATTCCCCATCTCATCACAGCATCGCAGGGGGCAAGACGACTTCATCCCCATGGTGATCTCCAACTCCTACACCGGCCCCATCGCCTCCACAATGATCTCCAACTCCTATACCGGCCCCACCACCTCCACAATGATCTCCAATGCCTCCATGCCAGTCTCCAACACCGGCCTCATCGCCTCCACGCCAGTCTCCAACACCACCCCCACCCCCTCCACAACGACGCACTACAGAGACGTCTAAGGTCCCGGCGGCAAAGAAGACCCCAAAAAAAAGAGTTATTTCTCAAGAAATACTTCCTAAAAAGACTGATGAGCAAATAGCAGCTAAAGAAGACAAAAAAGTGAAAGATTTTTTTATAGATATAAAAAAGCAGAGACAAGCGAAGCTTAAGGAGAAGCCGTACTTTTACATACCATGAGATCTGCTGAGGCAGAAGGTCGAAGCTCACAAGAAAAAGATGCTTGAAGTTTGTAAGCCTCCGCCACTATCAGACTATGACCGCTCCCTCGTGAAGTCACATGATGCAGATAAGAAAAGGAAAAGAGCATCAGGGAAGGATGTCCCATAGCTCGGATAATAGAAGCAACCAATGCAAAATCTTGTTGTTGCTAATGAATATGGTTCCAACATAGAAGTCTATCGACCAGACAACTCTAGAAAAGTGTCGGTTCAAGACCTTAATGCTTTTTTTGAACTAACTAGTTTAACCTTGGATCAATTGATGGGCAAAGCTCTAATCCAGAACCTAGAAGTTGATACCTAGAAGACTTATAAATTTGGCAAAAGTCTGTATAACCCTGCGGCTCTGAATGAATTGGGTACGCAAATGTACTTGCTCAACAAGTGGTACATGCAGGCATGTGGTAGGGGTGAGGAGTGGATCTTTGTCAGATTTAGAGACCATCATTACTTCCATGGCGATGACATCTTACATATTAGTTTTAAAGAATTGCATCAACTATACCACATGGACGCTCTGGACAAATCAATCATTAGCTCCTTTTGTTTGTAAGTGATTTGTACTTTTATTTAATAAACTCACTTCCATGTGTATGTGTATATAATTATCCTCACATGTAACTTATATTTATATACATATTCCAGATGTTAGAGCTCCAAAGAATACAAGACACCAGCGTTGTCTTCATTGATCCTTATATCGTATTCAAAACCGATATTATTGTCAAGGAGCAGTGGGTATCTGAACCACAGAAGAATATCATGAGGTTCTTCGTGAAGCAGCATGACAAGACAACAATACTTTTCCCATACAACTTTCAGTAAGTGTTAATAATAATGTAGTCTACACATTTTATGTAATATCAATACAACTTATATGCATGTACGTGTGTGTATAAACCAATGCAGGTTTCACTGGATACTCATTGTCATTGAGTTAAACTTAAGTCGGTTAGTAATCTTGGACTCGTTGAGAAAAGAGCGGGCACTATACCAAGATGTGATAGACATTATCCAGGGGTAATTTCGATCTCTCACGCACAACTATTATTGAATAGACTTTGCCATAATTTATTAACGATCGTACATTATTGGTCGCACAGGGTTTGGAAAGAGTTTATTCGGCAACACCGCAAGGATTGCAAGGCACCACTTAATGTAGTTGAAATACCAGTAAGTTGTACTATATATACTTCCCCACATGTTTAATTACTATATCGTATTTCAATTTACGTGTGAGATGATGAGAATAATCTTCTTCTCGTACAGTGGTGTTTGTGGCAGCAACCAGGTAATAACTTGTGTGGATACTATGTTTGTGAATTTATCACTGCACACATAAGAAGAACTCCTGAAGATGTCCTCAGAGTACATATATATCAATTTTTTATTTATTTTTAAATGAATATATATATATATATATGTATTAATACTTTTCCTTTTATTTCAAATGCAAGACTGAATGGTTGAAACAAAGGGTCATGCAAAAAGACCATCTAAAAGCAGTTCAAGAGTCAATAGCAGGATTTCTTCTAGAAAAAGTGCTAAATCCCAACGGCGAGTTCTACTTTGATCCTAAGGAATAAATGATGTAAATTAAATGTTTATTGATATAGTTATTTTTGAGAACAAGATTATGAAAGTGTTGTATATATACATATATATCTATAATATATATAGTTTCATACTTTATTCGAATATAATAATGCTCGAGATGAGAATTAGATGTAATTATATGCGTGCGTGTATTTATATTAGCTACATAAAAATATATTATATATTAAACAAATATGTGTAACTGAACTGAAAACAAATTAAATAAAAAAAGGAAAAAGAAAAGGAACCTTTAGTCCCAGTTGGGGTTACCAACCGGGACTAAAGGGTGCGGCCACATTTGCTCGGCTGGAGGGTCTTTAGTCCCGATTGGTAACACCAACTGGGACTAAAGGTCCCTCTTTAGTCCCAACTCGATGACCCAGGACTGAAGGTCCCACCTTTAATTCCAGGATCGTTGTCCTGGCGCGGTAACCGGGACTAAAGGCCGTTACCGCCCGGGACAAAAAGGCCATCCTGTAGTAGTGTTGGCTTCGTACATAAGCTATCCTACAGAAGCCATCTTCATAAGATTTGGTTGTAGCGGTACCTCAACAATTGGTGCGGGTGGCCAAGGAGTTTTTTTACCCGAACACATGAGTGGCAGTATAGTCTTCGTACTGAGTGTTATTAATTAGTGTCTTTTAAAAAAAAATCTTTTATAAGACTATATGTATTCTTGTTATACAAAGGCCAGAAATATTTCAAGATCTTTGTATAATCTCGATGTAACGATCTTGAAATTAATAAATCTTTCCTTATCGAAAAAGTGTTTCTGCCCTATGTGTGTAAGAAGCGTGTATTAGGGCATTTAACTTCTAGAAATAGCTAAATGATGAACTAGATTGTACTCCCTCTGTTATAAAAGAATACAATTATGAGATTTATGCCAGTCAAACTAGCTCAAGTATGATCAAATTTATAGTAAATAGTATTAATATTTATATCTCCAAATAAATTTATTATCAAAATATACTATGTAACTAGTCTAATGATATTTATTGTGTATCATAAATGTTATTATTTTTATATAATTTTGGTCAAAATTTAAATCTTTTGACTCCTTAAAAACGAGAATTGCATTCTTTATGAGATGGAGTGACAGCATTGTCGGGGACCAATATTAGGGTACCCGAAGAGCAGGAGCTAAAGACCGTCAACATTGATTCATCCACGCGATCAAGAGTGCGACTACACCGCTTGCCGGATCACTTTTCGTCTGTCCACCAAGACCATGGGCCCTGCCTCGTCTGACCCTCAATGGATGGCTCCGCCTCGATGGGCGCTATGGCCGCAGGTCTCATCTCGTCCGACCCCTGAGGGTTGACTCCACCTCAAGCTGACTCCTGAGGGCTGGCTCCGCCTCGCCCGATGTTTGAGGGCAGACTCCGTCTCGCTCGACCCCCGAGGGCTTGCTCCGCCTCGTCCGACCCCCGAGGGCTAGCTCCATCTCGCTCGATGTCTGAAGGCTGGCTCCACCTCGCCTGATGTCTGAGGGTAGACTCCATCTCGCCCGACCCCCAAGGGCTGGCTCCGCCTTGCCCGATGTCTGGGGGCTGGCTCCGCCACGCTTGACATCTGAGGGCTGGCTACGCCTCGCCCGATTTCAAGGGGCTGGCTCCGCCTCGCCCGACATCTGCACGCTGCTCCTTCCTAATGACGCACGCAGATAAGGCAGAGCACTCAAGTCAACCGTAATACCGAGGACCATACCTTGCACGCCTACAGGAAAGTACCGTCAGGATATGACAATAAGGGCGCTTTAAGCCCTCCCAGGCATGTCAGAGCCTGAACAGTGTTGTAGGTGCCGACATTTGTCTTAGAGTGTTGTGGGCGCTGCCATTTGCCCTCGGGCGTGGATCCTGACGGAAGCTCATGACAACCACTATGGTCCAGGAGGAAACTCGCATCACCTACAGTAATGGACATGCGGTCACTGCGCCGTCTGCTCCCTGTATGGCCACGGATCGGCACCCTGGTCCGCCACGCCGCCCGCTAGGGCGGGATGGGACGTGACAACTCACTGACAATGCCAAGACATGACATCATCAGCGGACAGATGCCCAGCACGGAGCTATCCCTGGTACCGCCTGCCATGTCAACGGGGCTCGCACAGAGGAAAAGGAAGACCCGACATCTTTGAAGGACCTCATTTGCCTTTGGTATTTCTTCTTTCTCCCATCTATAATTGCTGCTCCCCCTTGGCCTATAAAATGGAAAGCAGGGCACCCCACTAAGGGGACCGATCGATTCAACACACCACACATCACGTCACACATAGCTGAGCAGTGACCAAGCTCTCAGCACCCATTCGGCCTTTACATTAGAGACTTGGGACCTTTCCCTCTCTCGCCCATTTGTAACCCCTACCATGAACTTTTTAGTGCTAATAACACGAGCAGCAGCCACGAACTGGACGCAGGGACATTCTGCCCGAACCAGTATAAACCTTGTGTCTTTTTAGCACACCATCCAGATTAGACGCATAATAACATAAATTTACTCGTTGGTGTTTACTCGAAACACCAATAGTTGGCGCGCCAGGTAGAGGACCTTTGCGCATTTCGATATTAACATTAGGCCTTGGATGGCTAGCCACGGTATCAGCTGGGTCCCGGGCGCACATGTACGCTTCGAGGACTTGGACTTTATCATCATGATGGGAGGAGAGTTGGCATTGGCTCACGCCGCCATCCAACCTCTCCCCTCCATCGACTTCGACTACGGGAGGCTTGAGCGCCAGCTCGGTGTCTCCCTGGGACCCAAGCCGTCCATGGAGGACCCACACTGCCTTGCCTTCTCTTACACCAACGACATGGCATGGATCATTGGTGGGGAACCTCTCTCTTCGGAACACCTCATATAGAGCGCCCCGACAGTGCTTCCATTTGGTCTCCGCAACGCCGCGGGGACTATTAGCCACCTTGTGGCACAATGCATGATTCCACCTCCCACGAGCGACGAATTCTTGGGTGTGATTGAACATGTCATAGAATCTTTCCATGACCTCCTTATAGAGGAGCCAGAGTCGCCCTCTGGCTCTAACTCTAGCAGGGGAAGCCATCACCCCTCTCACGAATGTTTCATGACGAGTACCCCTGAGGGACATGTCAAAAGCATCCACAAGGAGGAGGCTACCCCGGCGAACAACCTCAGCGATGAGGCCGAGGGGGAGACAGTAGCCCCACCTCGCATGTGGGTGGAGTAGCTAAAAGCTCGACATCGAGAGATCGAGGAAGCGTGGCTCTAGCTTGAGCAAGAATGCGTAGAGCTCGATCAGAAAATCGAGCGCCACGGAGACGGTGGGCGCACATGCGCCATGGCCCATGACATGAAATGGAGGATCATCGCCAATGATGAAGCCCTCCCTCGGTTCGCCCAAGCAAGCCAGAACATCACCGCTGCGGCGGCCCTGCTCCATGGTCTTCCAGAGGCCGCGATGCCCAAGGATCGTCGGGCTCACCACGAGATTCGCACGCTGCTCGAGCATGTGGCGGCACAGCAGGTAGAGAGCTCATTGTCTTGGCGACGCTAGCCTAATGCTAGCCAGTGCATGCCCTCTGAATGCCCCGACAGGGATGCATCGGTCCACCAGGTGCCATAGGGTGGCAGGCAGCGTGCTGCGATCCTGGTGCATCAGCGTCTCGGCCACAACCATGACGCGCGCAACACCCTCAATGCTCGTAGGCGTACTCACAATGACCCAGGAGAGGGAGCTAGCCACGGCTATCACCCTTGCTGTGGCAGACGCTACGACAGCGGTGAGGGCCGAAGCCTGAGCCCTGGCCTACTGGGGCCTCAGACCTTCAGCCGACACATCCTCAACGCTGCCTTCCCACCAAGGTACCGGCCTTCAACCAACATCCATAAGTACTCTGGGGAGACGAACCCCAGACTATGGCTTGAAGATTATCGGCTTGCCTACCAAGCCAGTGGTGCGAATAATGATGATTTCATCATCTGCAACCTTCCACTGTTCTTAGCTGATTCGGCATGAACATGGTTGGAACACTAGCCATCCAACAGAATCCAGAGTTGGGCGAACCTGAAGGAGATCTTCGTGGGGGACTTTTAGGGCACATACAAGCACCCTGGGAACCCATGGGACCTCAAAAACTACTGATAGAAGGCCAGTGAGACCCTCCATGGGTACATCCAGCGTTTCTCCTGGCACTGCAACAAGCTACCTAACGTCGCCAACACCGATGTTATAGGGGCTTTCGTATCTGGGACCACTTGCAAGTCTCTAGTTCACAAACTGGGACGCAAGGGTCCACAGACCACCAAGGAACTCCTTGACATCACCACCAGCCATGCCTCGAGTGAAGAAGCGGTTAGAGTGATCTTCAATCGCCTCAATGGCAAGGCGAGGCGAGACAAGGACGCTGGCGAAGGTGCCTCCAACCATCCTGCCAAAAAGAAGAACAAGAAGCAATGGCGCGTGGGCTCTCTCATGGCCGCCGCTGACCATAGGGGTGGTCGGAAGCCCGTAGAGGGCACTCTAAACCACTTCAAAAAACTACTCAAGGGGCCATGCCCAAACCATGCCTTCTCCGTCAAGCATCTGTACAAGGACTGCACCCTCATGAAGCGGTTCATGTTTGGAGGATCCAATAAAGTGGAGCATGGGAAGAACCCTAACCCTACCACGGACGACGCTGAGGGGAAGGATGATGACTTTCCAACACCGGATGGCTGCCTCATGATCTTCAAAGGATCAGAGGCCTATGACTCCAAGCGCCGCCAGAAGATCGCGTGCCGTGAGGTTTATGCGACCGAACCGGCCACACCAGCCTTCCTCTAGTGGTCTAAGTCCGCTATAACCTTCAATCGGACTGACCACCCAGAGAGCGTCCCACAGCCAGGGAGATACCCACTCATGGTTGACCTAATCATTGGCATGAAGCGGCTCACCAAAGTACTAATAGATGGAGGCAGTGGCCTCAACATTATGTACGCCGAGACACTCGACGCTATGGGCGTTGACCGAGCGTGCATCCGGCCAATCGGCGTGCCCTTTCATGGCATCATGCTTGGAAAGCAGGCCATGCCGCTTGGGCAGATCGATCTGCCCATCACCTTCGGGGGTCCATCCAACTACATGATGGAGACTGTCGCTTTTGAAGTGGTGGGGTTTCATGGAATTTACTACACCATCCTAGGACGACCATGCTACGTGAAGTTCATGGCCATCCCCAACTACACCTACCTCAAGCTGAAGATGCCGGGCCTAGGTGGGGTCATCACTGTCGACACCTCATTTTAGCGTGCCTACGAGTGCAAAGTCGAGTGCTGTGATCACGCCATAGCAATCGTCGCCTTCGGAGAGCTCGTGGCCCTCAGGCAAGAGGTCGCTGAAGAGGCACCCGACCCAAGTGGTCAACCAGGTCCTTCAAGCCAGTAGAAGGCTCTAAGGAGGTCCTCATGGACCCTGGGAGCACCGAGGGAAAATAGTACGCATTGGTACCACGCTTTCCTCTAAATAGGAAAGCATGCCCGTTGGCTTCCTCCACGCCAATAGAGACATCTTTGCGTGGAAACCCTTGTACATGCAGGCATTCTAAGGAAAGTCACCGAGCATACCTTGAAGATCCACCTAGGCTCCAAGCTGGTAAAACAACGCCTATGTCGCTTCGATGAGGGGAAACATAGGACCATTAGTGAGGAGATAACAAAGCTTTTGGTGTTCGGATTCATCAAGAAAGTGTGCCACCTAGAGTGGTTAGCCAATCCTGTTCTTGTATGAAAGAAGAATGAGAAATGGAGGATATGTGTTGACTACATGGGTCTCAACAAGGCATGCCTAAAGGATCCATTTCCTTTGTCGTGCATAGATCAAATAGTCGACTCTACTTTAGGATGCGAAACCCTCTGCTTCCTTGACGCGTACTCTAGGTACCATCAAATCATGATGAAGGAGTCTGACCAGCTTATGACATCTTTCATCACCCTCTTTGGATCGTTCAGCTATGTCACAATGCCGTTCGGTCGGAAGAACATTAGGGCTACATACCAGTGTTGTATGCTCAAGTGTTTTGGGGACCTCATCGAGCGGACCATTGAGGCCTACATTGATGACATCGTGGTCAAGTCCAAACAAGCTGACCACCTTGTAGCCGATCTTGAGCAGACCTTTGCAAAACTCTGAGCAAACGGCATCAAACTCAGTCTCGAGAAGTGTGTTTTCGAGGTCCCAAGGGGCATGCTGCTTGGTTTTATCATCTCCGAGCATGGAATCAAAGCAAACCCAGAGAAGATCTTAGCCATCACAAGGATGGGCCTGATTTAAAATATAAAAGGGGTGCAACGAGTTACAGAGTGCCTTACCACGCTCAGCCGCTTCATCTCGCACCTTGGCGAATGAGGTCTCCCCCTTTATCGACTTCTAAAGATGGCCTACCACTTCGAATGAACATCCGAGGCCTAGGAAGCACTTGACATGGTCAAGCTGCTTCTGACAAAGGCCCCGATCTTGGTTCCTCCTACCAATGGAGAACCCCTTCTGCTCTACATTGCGGCCACCATGTAAGAGGTCAGTGCCGCCCTGGTAGTGGAGCGAGAAGAAGAGGGGCACGCCCTCAAAGTATAGCGCCCTATGTACTTCATCAACGAGGTTCTATCCAACTCAAAGACTCGCTACCCCCAAATCCAGAAACTTCTATATGCCATCCTCATCACCAAGAGGAAGCTACATCACTACTTCGAGTCACATTCGGTGACAGTCGTGATGTCCTTCCCCCACGACGAGGTCATCCAAAACTAGGATGCCTTTGGAAGAACCATGAAATGGGCACTCGAGCTGATGGGTCAGGGCATTACGTATCCCTCTCGGATGGCCATCAAGTCCTAGGTGTTGGCTGATTTCATCGCGGAATGGACCGAGGTCCAAATGCTGCCAGCGGTCGTCGATCAAGAATATTGGACGATGTACTTCGATGGTTCACAGATGAAGAAGGGCGTCAACATAGGGCTAGTCTTCGTGTCACCCCTCAGGGTACGAATGAGGTACATGGTCTATCTCCATTTCTCCTCCTCCAACAATGTGGCTGAATATGAGGCGCTCATCAATGGCCTACGTATTGCCATCGAGTTGGGCATCCGACCCCTCGACGTTCAAGGAGATTTCTAGCTGGTCATCGACCAAGTCATGAAGGAGTCAAGCTGCCATGATGCCAAGATGGCCATGTACTACCGAGAAGTCTATTATTTGGAGGACAAGTTCAACAGCCTCGAGCTCAATCACATCCCAAGGCACCTCAATGAGGCGGTCGATGCGCTTGCAAAAGTAGCATCTGGCCAAGAGCCAGTGCCAATGGGCATCTTTGCCAGTGACCAGCATAAGCCCTCAATTCGCTACGAGGGGTTAGAACAAGGTGGTGATGGTCCATCCAATCTAGGCCCAGGGGCTGACCAACTATCGACTACATCTGGTCCCGAAGTCATAGAGCTCGAAGAGGACCCAGTGATAGAGCCCGACCCTCTAGTCGACTGGAGGATGCTCTACCTCGACTACCTCCTCTGTGATACCCTACCAATAGACAAGACAGAGGCTCAATGGCTCGCATGTCACGCCAAGTCCTTTGTTCTTGTGGAGGGCAAACTCTACAAGAGAAGCCACACCTAGATCCAGCAGCGCTGCATCCCCATCGAATAGGGGAAGCGTTTGTTGAGTGATATCCATGGTGGGGTCTGTAGTCACCATGCCACGCCTAGAACCCTGGTCAGAAACGTATTTCGACATGGCTTCTACTAGCCCACCACTGTAGCCGCCACCGAGCAGATCATGCGCACCGCCGAAGGGTGTCAGTACTACACTCGGCGGATTCACCTACTGGCCCAAGCACTCCAGACGATCCCTATCACATGGCCATTCATGGTCTGGGGGCTTGATCTGGTTGGACCTCACTAGAGGGTGCCCAGAGGCTACACCCACCTGCTTGTCACCATAGACAAGTTCACAAAGTGGATAGAAACTCGGCCGATCTCCGCGATCAAATCTGAGCAAGCCATGCTGTTCTTCCTCGACATCATCCATCACTTTGGAGTCCTAAACTCCATCATCATAGACAATGGCACGTAGTTCACTAGAAAGAAGTTCCTTCGATTCTTCGATGAATACCACATCCAGGTCGATTGGGCCGCCGTCACGCACCCATGAACGAACAGGTAGGTCGAGTGCGCAAATGACATAGTCCTACAAGGCCTCAAGACTAGGATCTTCAACTAGTTGAACAAGTTTGGTGCATGCTGGGTCACCGAGCTTCCTTCAGTACTCTAGAGCCTAAGGACAATCCTAGTTGAGCCATCGGCTACATGCCTTCTTCATGGTCTATGGTTCCAAGGCTGTCCTCCCAACCGACCTTGACTATGGCGTGCCAAGGATCAGGGCATACGATGAATAGAGAACCAAAGCATCCCATAAGGATGCCATGGACCAGCTGGACGAAGCACACGACATCGCCCTCCTCCGCTCGGCCAAATACCAATAGGTGTTGCGATGGTACCACAGTCGACGAGTGCGGGGTCAAGCCTTCAAAGTCAGAGACTTGGTCCTCTGCCCCATATAGAGCAACAAGGACCGCCACAAGCTCTCCCCACCATGGGAGGGACCATACGTCGTTGCGGAGGTGCTCCAGCCAGGTGCCTACAAGTTGAAGACCATCGACGGTGAGGTCTTCACCAATGCTTGGAACATCGAGCAGCTACGTTGCTTGTACCCTTAATAAATGCACATTTTGTCTTATCAGTTTTGTTGTCCAACTCCCCAATTTTTCAGTGACACCTGACCCCAGCAACATCGAGGGGTCGGATCTCACTCAGGGGCTAATATGAGCATATCTATCCAGCAAACATTTTTAATGCCTTTCCCCCTTTTTACGTTAGGACCTAGGAACTAGGTTTATGGGAACAAGCTCTGAGTATAACTGGTCGGACTACAGGATACCAATGCCCCAGCGGCTACAATGTCTTTGCTCACCAGCGTAATCAGAATTGGCCCTCCCACACTCTGAGCTTTTATGACCTTAACAACAAAAAGGGTCAAAATGCACTAACTCTTTATGCAAAAAGGGAAGAAGAGCTAAGAGACTGTTTGCTACATCAAAATTCAAGAGCTTGTCCATTTGTCACAAGCTTTCTTCGATTGACCTATCTGCCTAACTAAATTCTTGCGTAGGATGTCCTCATTCTCTATTTCTACAGGAAAAACTTGTCTTAACAAGTAACACGAGTCGATCGGATGGCTTAGCCACTAATGAGAATCAGGTAAGGAGCTGACTAGATCACGCTCGTATCCGATGGAGGCTTTCCAAACCCATCACTCTTACCATCAAGGTAAAACCGGTGCCCAGGTCGATCGAACGTCTCCAAGCCACCACCGAGAGACAAGCACCCTTACTTACTTTACGTATTAATTTCGATACCGAGCCTCCGACCCCAGCAATGGCAGGGGATTGGACGTCGCTCAGGGGCTGGCGGGAGTGTCTATTTGCTAGACATTCTATTTGCTCGACCCCTCCTTGCGTTTAAAAACTAGAGGCACGGTGTGCAGGTGCAAACTTTGAGTAAACTTGGTCGGACCACTTGGACCCTATGCCCCAGCGGCTACGGCCTTTTTCCCATCGACGTGATCAGAGTCTTTGCCTCCACACTCCAAACCTTAACCTCCACCTTCTCAGGAAGGGTATGGAGGGGCCTACCTATGAAATCTCCATCAAGGAGAGGCTGTTAGGTCGCCCATGTCGATCGAATGGCTTGGGACGTTGCCAAATGATAGATACAGAAGAATGGGAGGCTCATGAAGGTTACACTGGCCTCATCACGAACATCGGACCTGAACCCTGCATGGACATATCTGATAAGAACTCCCAGAACCTGTCACTCGTGCCATCGAGGTAACATTACCGACCCCCGCTATTTATTTATATGATCATTCATTCAATCATTCATACATTCATCTCATACATCCAAGCATCGCATATGCAATTGCTGCATCACAACGCTTCACGTCGCATCATAAAGTAGTAGTCGTCTCATTCGATATGAGCGGCAACCGACTGAGGTTCAAAGGCGAACCCACGAAGGGCTCGAGGTAGCCTCATGTCAAACAGAGCTAGGGGAGAAAAACTAAGATGAGGCCCAACGACCTTGCTTGACCCCGCTCAGAAGCGGATAGAGACATCTCAACCTTTCTCGTTCGATTCTAACCTCGAGCCAAGCCCACAGAATCTCCATCGAGGAGAGGCCAATGGGCACCTGAGCCTATTGAATGGCCCGGGCATCTCCTGGGAGGCAGATTAAGAAGTAGTGGAATGCCACATGAGGGCTCTACTGACCCCGTTAGTGGATGATGGACCCAGATTCCATTCAAATAGGCCCGTTAGCGAGCTCACCGAGCGCGACATGCGAGCCATCGAGGCAAGTGTCATTAACTCAGCCCCTCCAATTGTGGAAACCAAGGATGGGCCGAGCCATCGAGGCAAGTGTCATTAGCTTGGGGGCTTGAGCCGCCCGATCCTAGATCAAGAGACTGAGGTTCGAAGGCCGGCTCGCGAAGGGCCCAATGCCACCTCATGTTGAACAAAAGCCATAGGAGAAAACATAGATGAGCCCCAGCGGCCTTTGCTCATCCCGCCTAGAAGCGGACAAGGTCATCATAACCTTCTCATTCGATCCAAACCTCTAGCTAAGCCTATAGAATCCCCATTGAGGGGGAATCTGTTGGAAGGCGGGTTAAGGAGCAACAGAATGCCACACAAGGGCTTTGCTGACCCTGTCACAAGCGATGAAACCAGATTCCGTTCGAACGTGCTCGTTAGCGAGCTCACCAAGCACGTCACTCGGAGCCATTGAGTCAAGTGACGTTAACTCAAGCCCTCCGGTTCTAGAAACTACGGATAGGGCGATGGTCACAAAAACGAGCGGATCCTCAACCAAATCCTTGCTATGCGCAGGGCTCGAGGAAGGTTGGACTTACAAGGAGACCGAACACATGGTCGTAGAATGATAGCTAAGATCCTAGGGAGGGGTACATGCGAATACAAGAGATGCTTTCTCCTACTAAGTTTCGCTATCCTCTCCTCAATTTTCAATGACATCCGACCCTAGCAACGGCAAAGCGTCAGATCTCACTCGGGGGATGATAAAGGTATAAGTACACCTTTTCTGAAATAGTCACCATGTCAGACCTCTTCTTCACGCTAAGCCTAGCGGCAAGGTTTGTGGAAATGAACAACTGAGCATCCAAGGTCGGACTGCAAAACACCTACGCCTCAGCGGCTATGGTGTCTTTGCTCACCAGCACGATCGAAGTTCTCCTCTTACACCTCGGGCCCTATGGTCTTAATGAACAGAAGGGTCGGAATACATGAACCCCTTTTTCGCATACAAAAAGGGAAGGGAACAAGTTCAATAAAACAAAACGAAGTTATGAATTTGTTTTTATGATGCATAAGGGTCGGCAATTGTCCACAAATTACAATAATGTTCATCCGACCTATATGACTAACTAACCCTTCTGAGAGAGAACTATATCTTCAACTCTGTCCGCCAGGTCCTGCCTAAGAGGAGCCACCGTCGTCTCTATCTTGTCTAGCTTGGAGGCTTCATAGCCAGGTGCAAAACTAAGGCTCATCGTCTCCAAGTCGATGCTGTCCGTGTAATGCCAATGAGCAATCGCAAAGGCTTGGGTGATCCCAGCATGAAGAGCTTCCCTCTCGAGATGGCGCACCCGTGCTGTGATATCTATGGCACGGGCCACAAGCGAGCTGGTCCCCTCTGACCGCACCACCTCCAGGTCATCATAGACCACTACAAGGGTAGCGCTCAGGAGATCATGCTCGTCGCTCTCTGCCTGAAGGTTCCTCCATGCCTCGGTGAGCTCCATAGCCAGCCCGGCAGAGATGCCTTCAGCCTCCAGCCTCTAGGTTATCACGGTTCTGAGCTCAGCCTAGAGGGAGCTGATCCTCTACTATGCCTCGTTGCGCTCTCGGATGGCCTGGTCGCGCTCCTCGTGGGCCATGCCATGCTCCAAGTAAAGCCTCCCCATGGTCTAGAGTAGCTCGTCTCGCTTCTTGCCTAGCCGGGTGACCACCTCAGCATCCTAGCTCACCCTCTACTCTAGGGCTACGAGCTTCTCCTCGGCAACTAGCTTTAGGTCCCACTCCTTCTCAGCATCGGCCAAGAGGGCAAGGATCCATTGGTGGGTCTCAGCATCCCTCTAGAGCAGCTGGTCTCACTCCCTCCTGACTCTGGCAGCCTCCTCTTCATCTTGCCGCACCCTCGTCGATAGGTCCTGGAATGCCTTCTCAGTTTTCTCCTCATGCCGATGGGCCTTGGCCTCCCGCAAGCCAGAGACTGGCCGCCTCCTCAACTAGGGGAGTCAGCTCGGTAACCTTCTATTGGGTAGTAGCAAGCTGGGTGCTCACATCCCCACGTAGCTGGGCCTCTTCGATGAGGCGGTCCTAGTTCTCCTTCTGCTCATGAAGGAACTAGGATTTCTCCTAGTTACGAGCGATAAGAGACTAAAAAAATAATGGTTAGAACATAAAATACATGAAGAAAGAAGAGGGCAAGAGGCAAGATTAAGTGAATACCTAGCTAGTGGGAATGACGACATCGTGTAGGGCGCCCCTGGCGTGGTTTAGAGCCTCCAACACAGCCAAAATCCCCTCGTTGAGACTCCCACTTTGTGCTCTTAGAAGCATCATCGAGCGAGAAGAGTTTCGATGTCGGGTCTTACGGATTTGTCCACTAGAGTAGAGGCTTGCCCCGTGCGAGCGAGTGGCTGCCTCCCGATGTTAGGGCCATGGGTCGCAAGCCCCCGCTCATGGAAACACACGAACAAGATGATGTAGCCATTGGGCAGCGATGGTACGTCCTCCTCACCGGGCAGTCACCACTCCTCAGCAGCGGTCCACGCATAGAGAAGGCCGTGGTGGACAAGGCCCTCCATGCGCTAGAGGGTAACATCAGAATGGCACCATAGCTCCATTGGAAGATGGGGTGGGTGGATGCGAACTCAACGATGGCTAAGACGTGGATGTAGAGAACTTAGGCGATTGGCGGTGGAGGTTGCAGATGCGAAGGCAAGGAGGCAAAGTATGAAACCCTGGGGGTGAACCCTTTGGTTTTATAGGGGCGACAGATGCGAGGAAACCAACTATCCACCTAGATCTTTGTGCCTCCCACGATCTGCCACAACGTCACACCGTGGGATACGCGCACGTAATCCCTATCCTTTCCTTCAGAAAACTCACCACAGTTTTGCCTCCTCGGGCAGACCAGGACTTGTTACGAGTAAGAGGAATATGGATCAAAAGCACATCTATGGCCTGTCTAGGCCTAGGAGTCTAATGGTTGGCCCATCAATGGGTCCAACTGCCGCTCCAAACACCCCTACGACAAAGGGTGGAAAGAGCTAGGCCTCGCAAGCGGCCGGTGCCTAGGCGCGCAAGCGCCACGGGCATCTCGGCCCACGATTAAGTCTCAGTCAGGCTTACCCTGACCGGATCCCTATGAATAGGATACTGGGACCCCAATCAAACTATCTAGCTAAACAACCACCAAATCTCACGATCATACCCGCGAAGGGTCCGATAGCGAAGATGAAATCACCATCTTTAGGGCACTCCGTGGGCCATAATAGAGGTCCAGGGCTCTCAGAATCCTCTCTTTCGGAAAACCCTCTGAAGGAGTATCCTACTCCTCCACAGGCTCAGGGGCTACACCCACCGGGTGCGATCACGCGCACCCGCTGGCAAGTCAAAAAACCCCCCGTGCAATTCTACTCGAATCGCCCGGGGGCTCGGGGGCTACTGTCGGGGACCAATATTAGAGTACCCAAAGAGGAGCTAATGACCGTCAACATTGATTCATCCACGTGATCAAGAGCGTGACTACACTGCTTGCTGGGTCACTTTTCGTCCGTCCACCAAGACCATGGGCTCTGCCTAGTCTGACCCTCGAGGGATGGCTCTGCCTCGGTGGGCGCTGTGGCCGCAAGCCCCGTTTCGCCCAACCCCCAAGGGTTGACTCTGCCTCAGGCTGACTCCCGAGGGCTGGCTCTGCCTCGCCCAACGTCTGAGGGCAGTCTCCATCTTGCTCGACCCTCGAGGGCTAGCCCCACCTCGTTCAACGTCTGAGGGCTGGCTCCACCTCGCCCGACCCCTGAGGGCTAGCTCTGCCTTGCCCGATGTCTGAGGGCTGGCTCCGCCTCGCCCGATGTCTGGCAGCTGGCTCTACCTCGCCTGATGTTTGAAGGCAGACTCCATCTCGCCCAACCCCTGAGGGCTAGCTCTGCCTCGCCCGATGTCTGAGAGCTGGCTCCACCTCGCCCGATGTCTGGGGGCTGGCTCAGCCTCGCCCGACGTCTAAGGGCTGGCTCCGCCTTGTCCAACGTCTAGGGGCTGACTCCGCCTCGCCCGACGTCTGCGTGCTGCTCCTTCCTAACAACGCGCATAGATAAGGCAGGGCACTCAAGTCAACCACAATACCGAGGACCATACCTTGCACGCCTATAGGAAAGTACCATCAGGATATGACAAGACAGGCGCTTTAAGCCCTCCCAGGCATGTCAGAGCCCGAATAGTGTTGTAGGCGCTGACATTTGCCCTCGGGTGTGGATCCTAATGGAAGCTCATGACAACCACTATGGTCCAGGAGGAAACTTGCATCACCTACAGTAATGGGCGTACGGTCACTGCACCATCTGCTCCCTGTATGGTTGTGGATCGGCACCCTGGTCCGCTGCGCCACCCGCCGGGGCGGGATGGGATGTGACAACTCGCTGACAATGCCAGGACATGACATCATCAGCGGACAGACGCCTAGCAAGGAGCTATCCCTGGCACCGCCTGCCATGTCAGTGGGGGCCGCACAGAGGAAAAGGAAGACCCGACATCTTTGAAGGACCTCATTTGCCTCTAGTTTTCTTCTTTCTCCCATCTGTAATCCCTGCTCCCCCTTGGCCTATAAAAGGGAAAGCAGGGCACCCCACTAAGGGGATCGATCGATTCAACACACCATGCATCACATCACACATAGCTGAGCAACGACCAAGCTCTCAGCATCCATTCGACCTTTACATCAGAGACTTGGGACCTTTTCCTCTCTCGTCCATTTGTAACCCCTACTATGAATTTTTCAGTGCTAATAACACGAGTAGCAGTCACGAACTGGACGTAGGGACATTCTGCCTGAACCAGTATAAACCTTGTGTCTTTTTAGCATACCATCCGAGTCAGATGCGCAATAACACAAATTTACTCGTTGGTGTTTACTCGAAACACCGACAAGCATCTACAAGTGACTCTCCATATCCTTCCTAAATGTTAGGAATAGAAATTTTGGTGAAAACTACTCTACAATAACTTTTCTAAATGGTCATCCAAATATAGCCATCGTTTATTCTGGATTTGTTGCTAGTCAAATATAAAAGACGAGAATGGCTCTTTAGAGTGCGCATGAGATATAGAAAAACTGTTGGAGAGTGAAAAGATATAGAAAGTGATTTTTATGCAGATGACTCTCTAAACGATGATTTAGAGATTGAGATTTAGAAAGATTCTTGAGATGCTCTGAGTACCTAAAAACATTTCTCAAGTTGCATATGCTGACGTGCGTCAAGTTGGCTTTTGTACTAGCAAAATACTCATGTTGGCATGTGTTATACTCCCGTCAGTAAAAAGGTTTTGCACCACTGGCCAACATATTTCATTAAATACATTCATAATATTGAAAAAATTCTAATATGATTATAAGCATATTTTTTGAGAAACATCTACACATATGTCTTTATGTTAGCAAATTAAACATTTTAAGTATTTGTCACCTGAAGAGAGTATGCCATAGGCTTTTGGCAGACATGAGAGAATCTTTCAAACCATATATAGTTACAGGCCTGTTTAGAACCCATGAATTTTTCTTTGTTATCATTTTATTTTCATGTGAGATTGAACTAATTTCTATGAGAATTCCAATACGATTCATGATGAATTTTTTGTGTTCCAAACAACCTCTAGACTATCAGTAATCCAAAACAACTCAATCTTTTGTGCCACTTGGCATATAAAACTTGATAGAAAAAAGTCGCACAACACCTTGCATCAAAACCATGTCCCAAATATTCTTGGGCCTTTCCTGCATGGTTAAGAGCCTGTTTGGATTCTTTGATCTAAAATTTAATCGCTAAAGTTGAAGATAAAAACTTTAGACCACTTTAGCTCACCTGTGTGGTCTAAAATTTTTGTGACATGGTCTAAACTACCTTATGTTTGGAGCCTCAAGAGTTAAAGTGGGATAAAGTTTAGTGGCTAAACTTTAGATCATGGGATCTAAACAAGGCTTAAACATTACCACAAATATAGTGGTCATATACAATCATATAACAATGCTAAATCCAGCTGGTTAGCATTTCCTTCCAAGGCATAGCAGCATCAATTCAAAAAAGACACAAACGGCAATTCATTTTTCCTGCACAACGAAGGATCCATAAGGGAAAAAAATTTCGTCAAGGTATATGCACTCTCTAGCAAAGACAAATGTTTGCAAACAAACTAGTGCAATTGGGGGTGGGGTGGGGGGGGGGGGGGGGGGGGGGTCCTTTTAGATGCACCAGCGTCTTAAACTAGCTGCGTTATGCCGGACAATTAAAGGCAAGAACACTGGTGGGGAAAAGAAGTGGAGGGGAAATGGATGGCCATGGGAGATTGTTCCACTAATGAGTGCCAAATGGGGATTAGATTAATTACACCGGGGAAATTAGTGAGATGTTTGATGAGGGGAGTTTAGCTTTTTGAAGCTGTGGTTTGGGCAGGTAAAGTGTTCGGATTAGGACGAAGTTGTAGTGCATCCGACACTCACTACTTGAGGGGTTTGTGCTTTGTTCCTTTGGTTTTATAATTAAGCATGTATGTGCGAGCATGATAATGCTAATGTTTTTTGCTTGCACTAGTGCAAACTTGATTGAGCAATAAGCTAATGCGTGGTGCACGGATTCTCCTACTAAATGCAGCAGGGATTTGATATTCTGTTTAAACCACTGTTCGCCTAAACGGCCATTTAGCCCGTCTAAACACCGTGTAAACGCTACACGGTGATGCGCCGTTTCCGTTTAATCACCTGTTTACCCCGTTTAATTGGCCGTTTAGCCCGTTTAATGGGCCGTTTTGCCCGAATAATGGCTAAACGGTAGGTGACCGACTGTTTACCGTTTAGCGTTTAGGAAAACACTGGTTTAAACTGTTGCACATTGCATTGCATATACTACTCCAATCTATCTGTTCTAAATTATAAGACGTATTGACTTTTCCTATGTACTTAGATATATACAATGATAGTAAAAACAATATATCTAGAAACAAAATATATCTTATAATTTGAAATGTAGGGAGTACCTGTTTTGCCTATTACATTATGCTTCCTAACTTTCGTACACCTTTGATTTTATATACATGAACATGGAGATAATAACATTACGTTTCAAGTTATTCTTCAAACTATCCAGGGAACAAGTATATGGACATGGAGATAGTAACATGCATGTGACAGAGCAAGAAATGTGTAGATTTACCATATAATTGTGGCCTATAATTGTCGCGAAACACAAGGATTTTCTAACCATAATATTATTATGATTCCATAAAGCTTTATAATTCAATCCATAGATCAAACGAAAAGGACAAACGCAAAAGCAGCATCCACGAAAATTGATTCCACTTTCTTCCCAAAGGAGAGGACGACCACCTCAGTCCACACCTTCTCATCCTTTGGTGTCACTACGTCAAAAAGCATTTCTAGGGGCGGTTGTAGATCATTTGTAGGGGCGGTTTGCCCAGCCGCCCCTACGCAAGGGTCTCTACAAATCATACATTTGTAGGGGCGGTTCCAAGGCCGCCCCTACAAATCTATTTGTAGGGGCGGCTCTTATTACCAGCCGCCCTGGCTGGAAACACCAGCCGCCCCTACAAACAGGTATTTGTAGGGGCGGTTCAATCTAGAACCGCCCCTACAGTTCGTTTTCTCGCAAAAAAAAAATCAAATTTTCAATTCAAAATCGCTTTGCTGGACGTCCCACAACCAACGTTCCGAACCGCGTTCGCGTTGCCGAACGCCCCGCGACCAACGTTCCGAACCGCATTCGCGTTGCTGGACGTCCCACAACCAACGTTCCGAACTGCGTTCGCGTTGCCGAATGCCTCGTGACCAGCGTTCGCGTTGCCGAACACCCCGCGACCACGACTACAAGCATAAGAGTATTCTATAAACTACAATTACAAGTCCAATTCACATGAATATATACAATCCATCATTAAATATACAAATTCCATACACATTGATATCAACGTCCTAGAGCTAGCCTTTCAGTCTCACGAAGGTGTTGGTACTGAGGATTTGTACCTAACTCAAACTCTCGGTCATGGTAGGCGCCTCTGACGTGTACAATCTGGTCCAATATGAAGTTGCAAAGGTCGCCGACGAGCTCTAAGAGTTGGTCATCCTTGTATGGGTCTCTTTTCATTTCTTTCTCTTCTCTCCACTACAAGAAAACAAGTTTCGGTTTAGTATTTCATACCATTTATGAAGTTTTTATACTACGGGTGAAGAGGTTCAAACTTACCCTTAAGGGGTGTCTCCTGTAGGCACCGGTGTTACCCATCATAGAACATATATAGTATCCACAATGTACACTCCCAGGCTTCTGCTTGGGGCACTGTGTGTTTTGCATATGAAAATGTTAAGTAATGCTTTTGACAGCCATGTAACGGAGTACTGAAGAAGTAAGTTACACTTACCGCACATAGTGTTTTTATAGCCAGCTTTTCCTTCCTTGCTGGATCATGCCTTCCATGATGATTAGTGACATAGAACCTAAATGCCATGTTCGAATTATTTTAGCAAATACAACTTGTTAGTATCCAATTTGAACGTTACAAGTATGTATACAAACATATAAGCTAATGAGGATTGTCGATATGTATACATCTTGAGAATCGATATGAAGTCTTTGTATGTCACCGTGTCCTTATCTAATGAATCAAAAACCCATGCCATGCTCCTCCCGACATCGACGGCTATACAAATCCAGTGGTTGCTGCATGGATTTAATCATAGAACTAGATAAGCCCTTTTGCATCGAATGAAATATATCGAACAAAGCTTTAAGTATAGAGTTGAGCTTACTCGAAGTTGTATGGTAGCCATATAGTAGAGTGGTGTTGGAGATTTTTGAAAGCCAAGGCAATGTATGCCGCAACCTTAAGGGACTCTTCCCTTAGCTTCGCACTACGGATGAGCTCTTTCTCCTAAAGAGTCTTTGCAGCTGCTAGCTCTTTGGCATCCAGTGTCCACCGTTTAGGGTAATTAAAATTTGTTTGGGCTATAGCTTGAGGGTCTATATACCCGGCTTTCACACTTGACATTTGTTTGACAATGTGCACTTGCATTCTACAAATCACGATGTGGGTTAGTTACAACAAAATTCAAAGATTACATTCATATCATATCGGGAGGACAAGGACTTACAAGCACCACGTGCGAATTAGATTCATCTCCATTTCTCCCAGGTGAAAGCATGTGTGCATGTCATTGAAGTCAAAGATAATTTTCCCGGCTGGGCTTCCAAATGTGCCAGTGGGAAAGCATGCTTTTATGATATCTATGCTCGTTGGAAGAACATGCAAGTACCAATCATGGAACCTTCTCATTCCAAGTGGTAGGCGATGGATGTCCCGGTTTGGTAGGAAGGGCTTGCCTCTTTCATATTTTTTTGGGCAATCCTTTGACCATTCGATGGCATCAACATTTGGATACTGCTTTGCAATTTGGTGGAGTTTGCTACTGACGGCCTCCTCAGAACCCCGTGATGGGACTTTTTTAACTTGGTTTTTAGGCTTGAACTGATCATGGGAATACCACTTGGACACCGATGAGACGTCTTTGATTGGAACATAAACTGGCCTTATGTGGATTGGAATCTTCTTTCGGAGTTCCCATTCAGGCTCGTCCTCATCTTCTTGTGCATCACCTTCTTCAGGAGGCACTCGTTGTTCATATATCGGTTGTGCTTGTTGAGAAGACTATGGCATCTCATGATGCACTTGCCCGGTACGAGCTGGAGAAGGTTGTGGCATCTCATCAGGCACATGCTCGATAGGAGGCGGGGAAGAATGTGGCATCTCATGAATGTGGGGGTCACGAGATGGTGAAAATATCTCCCCGGCCTCAACAACTCGCTCCAAATTTGGGAGAGGGGGAGGCGGCGAAGAAGCAGTCAATATAATGTCCTGTTTGTGCCAGAGGATGAACTGCCCCATAACGTCTCTGAGTAACACTAGCCCTCGGGAGTTGCGTAGTCCATCCTCCACTGCATGAACTCGGGCTTCACTGTATGCACCTCGACCATAGTGTAGTCCGGTGGTATCTTATTATTGTGGTGTAAGCCACCGGGAGGATGTGCCACACCCGTTGCCACCTCCATCACAGTGTTCTACCGACCACTGAGAAACACCAAGGTGCAACTAGTAGGTTCCCATATGAGATCGACTGGGGTTGTGGCTGCAGTGGAACCTTGGCTGCTTGGAACTTTCGGAGGGCTACCAACTAATGCCAGTTCTCCTGGCAGCATCACTAATATACGTGGCTCCATAGACATTCCTTGCTCCTCCAGCGCCTTCGCAACTAGAGCCTTCACTTGGAGCTCAAGACTAGTCTCCCAGTCTCAGCCATATTTCTTGTACATGTGCCTGTCCTCTTCGAATCCTTGCTTTCAGGTCATCCTTTTCCCTAGCCACCTGGTGCGGCCTGTGTGCTCCTTATTTCCCAAGCTAAGGCTAAGCTTGTCCCTCTCTCTAGAAGGATTGAATGAGCCCGTCTCTTTGTCTTTAGCATATTTCAGTATCCTTGATACCGCCTCTTGGGTCTCCGGCTTATCAAACTTAAGATTACTGCCAGATGGTTCTGTACTCCTCATATATATCCAGTTCCTTGAGTGTACCTTCAAGTTTGTCACATCGATATTCCTAGCAGCTATGGCCTCTTCATCCATCTTCCTAAACTGCTCTTCCTTGGCATAGTAGCCACTGGGGCCTAGATGATGGTGGTGTTTATTCCTCTTCGCCAGCTTGGTGTTACGGGCACTGAGCTCTAATGCCTCTAGTGAAGTCTTCTAAGCCACGAGCTCCTCCCATTGACTAGGAGTTATTTTACCGAACTCATTGAAGGGAGTTAACCCCTTTTGGATATACTTCATGTTGAGCTCCGACCTCCAACGTCGAAATGACTCTCCCATCATCCTGATAGCATTTTTTTACCAATTCATGCTTACCCTCCGGAAATCTAAAATTGACCTTCAGCTGCCTATCCCATAGTGCATTCTTTATGTTCTCTGGTATCTCTTTCTAGTTAGGGATTGCTGGGTTCAATTTATCTCTTATTAGGGCCCTGATCGCATTACAGAATCGTCCTCTTAATTCCTTTGGCTCAAGGATCTCCCCTGCTGGCCCAACCTCTGTTATCACATAGCAAGCCTTATCTGGATATAGATTTCCTTTTCTATCCCCTTGTTTCCTCTTAGGCTTGGTAGTCGTGGTTGTGTCTTGAGTTTGTGGAGTAGAGGCATCATGATCTGTCTCTGTGGTTGTTGCCTCTGCTCTCCTTTCCTCTACTCCGTCTTGTCCAGCGAGATGTCACGGACGTCGACGTCGTCTTTTCTGAGTTTTAGGAGGGATCTATATATAGGACAGGTCAAAGTGTTAGCAGAGGTAACACAGCCAAAGCTTTAGCAAAATTTACAAGCTAAGGCTTCTTCCCTACCTCCTTGTTCGGGTCAAAATCCTTGTCCAAATCTTCCTCTGTTGGCCTCCTTCTTGCTTCAGGTGGGAAAGGATCCTTAGGACTTTCATATCCCTCTTCTGACTCATCATCCTCTTCTTCTTCGCCTTCAGCAGCCTCTCCTTCGGGGCCTTCCTCCTCGTCACACTCCTCCTGAGTAAGCATCACTTCTAGATCCTTTTCTACCTCATTATCGAACTGTTCCTGAGTAAGCTAGTCCTCTAGTGCTTGCTCCTCAAGGGTTGGCTGCTCATCATGCTTGAGGCATCGAGCTGCATTGTCTGTTGTCTGCGACATTATTTCGCGCTTTGTTCTAAAAGATGCAAGAAAGTGTGCTTTAGCTACGCAACAAGGTATAAAAAATCAAAAAGGTTTATAAACCAAAGTAGTCCTATAAAACAACAATATAAAAAATGAGAAGTAGCAGTGGTAGAGGCCTCAGAAATATGTCAATCATCATCTGATCTTGAACTTGGAGCATCAAGGCATCATAACAGAGAAGAGAGGAGAAGGTAATATAGGGGTGGCTGCTAATGATGCCAAGTTCCTCACAAGTTCTTGATCATCAGCCCATATTCCATATAATGTATGGACTTGGACAATTTCATCATTGGCAAAACAAAGGAAAGGAGAGGAGAGGGGAGATTTGGCAAAAAAAGCAACAGCTGCTTAGCAAACATAGAGCAGTAGCTGATGGCAAAAATAGCCAAAAACAGCAGTGGCCCACTGGTCCTATGCCCCCAAGCACGCAACTAGTAGATCAGCAGCAAGCTAGAAATTAAACAAGAAGATTAATTTCACCAAATTGATGTAGATGTAGCTGGCTAGCTGATTAAAATCCCAAGTTCATTAAGCAAGGACGAGCAAGATGCTAGGCAAGCATATCATCACACAGGAAGTTCACAACTACAGCTGGAGGCATTAGCAGTACTCCAGTAGCAGTACATAGCAATACTAGCAGCTTTAGCTAGCTAGAGAGACCGATCGACCAAGAAGATGATCGACCAAGAAAATGCAGCATGAACTAAGGAACTTTCTAGCACTAGCATGAAGGTCAGCAAGAAGAGGGTGCTGAGGTAACTGTTATGGAGGCTTAGATGTGTCAAGAATTAAAGTTACCAGATCATGCTGATAAGAATGGAAAAGTTGCTGTGATGGTATGACAACATGTTAGATAGAGTAAGACAGCTAAAGAGCTGGATCTTCCAAATTCACAGAAGGAGAGAAAGATAGCAGAAAAAGACGCCTCAAAAACATGTCAATCATCATTTGATCATGAACTTGGAGCATAGTGGCATCATAACAGAGAAGAGAAGAGAGGAAAAGGGCTAGTAATGATGCCAAGTTCCTCACAAGTTCTTGACCGTCAGCTCATATTCCATATAATATTTGGACTTGTGCAATTTTATCATCGGCAAAACAAAGGAGAGGAGAGGAGATGGGAGATTTGGCAAAAAAAACAACAGCTGCTTAGCAAACATAGAGCAGCAGCTGTTAGCAAAAATAGCCAAAAAACAGCAGTGGCCCACTCATCCTATGCCCTCAAGCTGCACATTTGATAGATGAAAATCTGAACCATATAAAAATATATAGTTAATAGTACTGAATTGTAGTTTAGGATAGCAGCAAGCCAGCAACCATAGAATGTAGCCAGGAATAGCAAACTACAGGTATCTATTGGGGAAGAACAAAGCAAACTATATAAACTGTTGACTGAAATGAGCAGTTCACTGAAAATGGGTTTAATCTGAATTTTTAGAAGCAATAGAGCAGTGAAGTAACAAAACAATAATAACTATTAAATCAATCAAGTAGCAAGGACTGGTCAGGCGCTGCAAGTAGTTAATCACTAGCCTTGATATTAAACACATGGTATATGTATATTAAACAATCATTATTGATTCTATATATCTAACAAAAAAATGGGTAACTCAAGATAAGGTACAACCTCTTTTTATGAGAACAGTCGACTAGAGCTATCAGGCAAAACTAAATAAAATGAATTCTCAAATGTTACAAAAACAAGTTAGCTATCAGGCAAACTGAAATTACCAAGAGCATTGGTAGATTGAAATAAAGATCATACTCAACTGATTGAAATTATCAAGAGCTATATACGAGTGATTAGCTGGAACAATGAAAAACGACAAAAGTGAGGTTTGCTACAAGTTTGAATAGATGCAGATTGCACACTGGCATAATTGCTAGCAACTGGGCACACTGTCAGACAAAACAATAGTAGTAGCACTGCAATTCATTCCTAGCAAGATCTATACAGCAGCTATAAATGACTTAGAAAGTGGAGCACATGATTTGTTTGGACTACAAGTTGCCATAACTACGTAAAAAGGCATGTCCAGTAAAGCTATCTCACCAATTTCGGCAAATGCAGGTGTTAGGACTGCAGCTGGCCACAAAGGCAGAACACTAGAAGCCGGCAACAAAGGCAGAACACTTCATACAACTGCCCAAACAAAGGCAGAACACTAGAAGCACAAATAACTGACATTTTCAGCAAGTGCGGGTGTTAGGACTGCAGCTGGCAACACTAATTTAGCGAGGGCAGGGCCAGCAGCTGATCGACAGTGTTTAAGCAGAATAGCTTTTGGTTACCTGCTCCTATGGTTTAGATAGATGTTAACTGCAGCCTACAGGCTGGAGCTACGGCTGGGCAGCTGGGTACTGAACATCCGAATATAGAGATCTTCCTCTTAAATCAAGGAACTAGAAATTGGATATACAAAGACAGTGAACGACCAGTGCTACGATTGAAAGATGATCAGAGGTGCGAAAGCGTCTCTCGGAGAAGCAGCACCTTTTTGCTGGGTGTGCGTGCATGTTTACATAGGGTTGGAATATACCCAACCGTGGATTACACAAGGTCCTTACTACTGGCAATATGCTAGAAAATAGAAGGCAACATCATAAAGTAAACAAATAAAAACAGCTGAAATTTAAAAGGAAAAACTTGCAGGAACTCTGGACAAACAAAGGAACCAATGAAGTGTTTTGAATGACTAGTATGGTGCATCAGACTAAATTTAAGTAGGTCATAAATACCACATATCCATCCCACCAAACTTCATTACAACCAACCAAACTAATATCCAAACCCTAAACATGCAAGTAACATTCCAGTACACATATTAAGGCAAAGAGGCTTGTGTTTGCAACACAATATGAGAACATAACCAAGCATGAATATTTAAAACAACAGAAAAATTGTCAAAATTATCATCTGTGTTTCCTATTTTCTCCACTTCAGTCAGTTAATATACAGCATCTTGCTTTTTTTCTCCATTTTCCTATGTCAATATGCCAAAAGTACAACGCCAAAGATATGTCTAGGCGCTAGTCAGAGGCTGCCTGCTTGCCTTGTGGCTAGTAATTTTTTGAAACATGGGTCAAAATTATCATAAAACTACATATTTAAATTTGAATATAGAAGTAAAGATTCAAAGTGTCAGTTTCAAGAGCTGCATATTCAAAAATTGTATCATAGGACTGCATGTTTGGTGTGTAAGGTATGTCAAAACTAAAAATTCCACCACCCAGCAAAAAATCTGTATTTATGTGATACATTTTTTCCCGAACAACGCAGGAGAGCTGCATGTCATTTCATTGAGAGAAAAGAAATACAGAGACAGGCCAGTCGGCCTACTGCCAAAATATCATATGGATTATAGACACCCCCACAATCATAAAAACCTGATGCTTATAGCCAATCCCTAAATTCAACATCCTCATAAAAACTCTAAAAAGATGATAAACTACTGGACTCACACAGCAAATTTTATAGATATATGCATATGAATTTGTAACTTACGGAAGCTGCATACTTGTGAAGATTATTGAAAACCAGAAAAACAAACTAGCTATCACTAGTACCATCACTGGTAAAGCTCACCTAACAATGTGCATAAATGTAGACAACTACTGAATTCACTGAAACTTAGAAACATACTACTTTGTTTTTAAGCAATATCATGCTCTATAAGCCTAGGCAGATGTCATAATCGAAACCAGAAAAACTGCAGCAAAACAAACACAGCACGAAACGTAGAGCGACTGGGGTTTACTCACCGAGGAACGAAGAGATCAGTCACCGGATCTCGAGCTGCTGTTGACCCCGTGCAGCCTCGGCAGAGGAAGGTTCTGTCACCGGGGGCCGAGCGCCTAGGGCCGGGTGCGGGACCGGTGGCGTGGCCGGCGACGGAAACCCTAGGCATGCAGGGGCGGGCGCCGGGGGCCGGGTGCGGGACACTGGGGCCGGGCGCCTAGGGCCGGTTGCGGGCGCGGGGGCGGGCGCCAGGGACCGGGTGCGGGTGTCGGCGTGCGGGGGTAGGCGTCGGGGGTCGGGCGCGGGACGCCGGGGGGTCGGCGCGCGGGGGAGGGCACCGGGGGCCAAGCATGGGACGCCGGGGGTCGGCGCGCGGGGGCGGGCGTCGGGGACCGGGTGCGGGTGTGGGCGGGCACAGGACCGGCGGCGAAAACCCTAGGCAGCCTGACGGCGTCGGAGGAAGAAGACAGCGCCCAGACGATGACTCCCGTGCACTTCCTCCTATTTATACTAAGTACCATTTGTAGGGGCAGTTCCTGATCCAGCCGCCCCTACAAATGCATTTTTAGGGGCGGTTCCTGATCCAGCCGCCCCTACAAATGCATTTTTAGGGGCGGTTCCTGATCCAACCGCCCCTACAAATATTTTCTATTTTTTAAAATTATAAATTCTATATTTTTATATCATAAAAACACAAAGTAATATAAAAAAATTGTGTATATACACAAATATAATATTTTGTATTATTCTATATGTGAAGAAATATAGATATAAACAATTGTAGTCAAAACAATATAGAAAACAAAAAAAACAAAAATTAAAAATTTGAATTTTAAAACTTTGAATATAATTTTATGACATTAAATGAAATAAAATGAAAATGTTGTAAACATAAAAGTTGTATAACTCATCAACATGTACACCTTTTATTTTGGTCATCTTGTCATGTGACTTTATTTGAACGATTCAAATTTTGAAATTTAAATAATTTCAACTTGAAACAATATTTTGAAAGAGTAAATGATTTCACATGAAAAACTCATAAATACCAAAGTTGTAAAGGGTAGTCTCACACACATGCATAAAATGTAGTCTCATACACATACAAAAATATGTAGTCTTACACACGTACATAAATATATAGTCTCACACGCATGCATAAATAAAGTCTTACAAAAACACACTTACACAAACACTCCATGTTCAACAACTAGCTAGCCCGCTGTAACGACTTTCCTTTTGACACCTTGTTGTTTCCATGGCATTATGTCTTTGGGGAGGTTCTTTTTCACAACACTGATCTTCTTAAGAAAGTCTGTGAATAGCGACATCTCATCGTAGTTATTGTAAGCTTCAACATCATCCACGCCATCAACTCCAATAATGTGTTGTTTACCGGAGGCAACCACGTGCTTTGTCTTCTTCTTCGGGGGAAGGTTACTTTGTGGGTCAGACATATAGAAAACTTGTGTGACACATAAAGCGAGCACCCAAGGGTCATCTTGGTAGCCTAGATTCTCGAGGTCCAAGACTCTCAATCTGATCTCATTTAGTTGGTGTTATTTGATCCAGCAGCATCAAAACAGGACCACCGTTATATCCCTTCCATAGTCAAGTTCCCATATCTCTTTAATGATGCCAAAGTATTGAATCTTTCATCCTAATCCATCGAGAGCCTCTATTTGAACGCTGTTGTTTTAGTTCACATATTTACTATCCTTTGCGTGGGTATAGTACGTGTACCCATTGATGTCATAAGCATTCCAAGATGTCACTTGTCTCGATGGCCCCTCCGCCAACCTACTGATGGTAATAGAGTCTATGGTTTCTCCAGGCGATATGTTTTGGTCCTTCAACCATGTAGTTAGTCGTTGCTTGTGCTGTTTCATGACCTAATCATCCGAACGGCCATTTCTCTCCACCATAATGATAGCCAAGTGTTCATCAATATACGGTTGCATCAGTTGTGTACTCTGCAAGACACTGTAATGCGCCCGACTCATCTCTTTGTAATCATGGTCGATGAACACTTTTCTACCACTGGTGCCCTTCCTAGCCAGCCTACCCTTGTGACGAGAATCAGGTTTACCAATCCCTTTCTGTACTTTTAGGTACTCTTGACAGCACTCAATGACTTCTTTAGTACTATAACCCTCTATCATGGAGCCCTCTGGGTATGCTCGATTATGCACATATCGACTTAAAACCGACATGAACCGCTCATAGGACCACATTTCATGCAAGTAGCAAGGGCCAAGCGCCTGTATCTGATGAACCATGTGAATCATGAGATGTGGCATTATATAAAAAAAGCAGGAGGTAAACACATCTCCAGTTGGTTTTGTGTCTCTACCACAAATTTATGTAGGTCACTCAGCTCTTCCTTGCCAATCGTCTTCTGTGAGATCTTCAAAAAGAAGTAGCACATGCGGGTGATAGCCATTTTCAAGAACTCTGGCTTTATAGCCCAGATTGCAATAGGTAGAAACACTGTCAGCATCACATGGCAATCGTGAGCCTTGTAGTGTGTTATTGACAAGTCCTTCATCGACACTAGCTTCTTCACATTTGCTGAAAACCCAGTCGGGACTTTGATCCCCCTCAGGAAAGTGCATATAGCTCTCTTCTTGTCTGGTGTTAGGTTGAAGCACGCCGCGGGTAGAGTGTATTTTCCATTAGCCTCAAGTACCGGGTAAAGCTGTGGCATCATGTTTAGCTGCACCATGTCTTTTCGTGCTTTCAGACCATCCTTTGACTTGCCTATGTCCATCAAGGTAGCAATGAGACTCTCAAAGACATTCTTCTGCACGTGCATAGCATCAATGGCATGGGGGACCTCCAAGTCTGGCCAATAAGGCAGATACTGAAAGAAGATCGATTGTTTCTTGAAAGGTACGCCTTCGACAGAAGGTGTGCTTCTATCTCTGTTCGTCCTATCTGGATTCTTCTTTCCATAGATGATGCGTATGTTTTTCACCATTCTGTACACATGTTCTCCGTTATGACGTCTCTCCAGAGGGGGTTCAATCTCTGGGCCGTTGTCATAAAATCTAAAGAATAATTTGCTGCGGTACTTGTGACTTGTCTTTAAGAAGCATCGGTTCCTTAGGTAAACTATCTTCTTGGATGCATCCAGGTACACCCATGTAGTACCATCCAAGCAAACCAAGCATCCCGTCTTCCCTTTGATCTGTCCAGACAAAGCAAACAGCGTGGGGTAATCATTAGTAGTAACAAATATTATTGCTCTACATATGAAGTCCTCCTTTCGGAACGCATCGTACATCTGCTCCCTATGCCTCCATAGCCTCTCCGTTTCTTGCATCAAGGGCTCAAGGAACACGTCTATATCAATGCCTAGTTGTTTAGGGCCAGAAATAAGAATAGTGAGGAGAAGGTACTTTCTCTTCTGACACAACCATGTTGGGATGTTGTACATGGTCAAGGTCACTGGCCATGTGTTGTGGTTGCTCATCCTCTCATTGAAGGGATTCATTCCATCGGTGCTCAGGCCAAACCGTACATTTCTTGGGTCATCGCTAAATTCTGTGCTTCTCATCAAACCTTTGCCACTAACTACAATTAGCTGGGTGTGCAATCTTATCATCATCCACCTTGCACTCATCATCCCACCATGTCGTGAGTGCGGCTTCTTTAGGGTTTAGGAACATACGTCTCAAGCGGTCGATCACTGGCAGGTACCATATTACCAGGGCAGGAATTCTTCTCTACTTTGCATCGTTGCCTAATGGAGTGTCCTCTGGGGGCTGAGATTCTTGTACCACCTTTTTTGTACCCTTCTTATTCCTCTTTTTTCCCGTGGATGGTTCGTCCCCACCATAAAGGTCATTGTTCTTGTACCGGCTGCCCCCACACCGGAGACATTTATCTAGTGACTTGAATGTTTCGTCATGAAAAAGTATACAGTGGTTGGGGCATGTATGTATTTTTTTCAACCCCCATTGTCAATGGACTTATGACATTCTTCGCTTGGTATGTGTTGGTGGGAACTGAGTTTGGTTGTGGCAGCACCCATGACAGGAGATGCAATAGATCATTGAAACTACAGTCTGACCAGCCGTACTTAGCCTTCAGGATGAGCAGCTCAAGCACGAAACGTAGCAATGTCTAATATGTCGGACAGCCCTTTTCAACACCATACACAGTCTCCTTCGTTACTTTTGTCACTCTTTCTAAATTTTCTAGACCTTTCGGGCTATTTAGTAAAATCTCTGGTCCAAGGGTTCGAATCATGTCATCTAAATCATCTTCAACTCCGACACGTGCTCCACCATCATTATTGGCATCACCTTCGTCGTTACCATCCCAACCACCAGCATCACCACCTTGTTTATTGTCAAACTCGAAATACATTCGTGCATCAAGCTTTGCTGAATATTGGGATAGGGATTCTATGGTTTCGTCGTCATATTCCTCCTCATCCTCGTTGTTAACAATAACCGTTTCACCATGATGAATCCACACTGTGTAGTCCTCAACAAATCCTTGCATAATCAAATGTGATCTGATGATAGTCACATCTATCCATGCCATACAGTTCTTGTAATCTTTACAGGGGCAAATAATTGTATCCTTATTCTCTTTCAATGTCGTTGCATGCTTCGTTGCGGCTTCAATAAATTTATCCACCTCTTCACGGAAACCTGCCTTGAACCTTAACGAACCATACATCCAAGAGTTTCTGTACTCCATCTTTTACAACAACAACAAAACAAACATTAAAGGACTACTTATTCAGATATATATAAAAATAAATCAAAGTAATAATTATTTGAGAATAATTGTATATACCTCAGATATATATGAATATAAATCTAATATAATTACATGAAGCATACAAACACACCATGGTAGAGAAAAATTAATTAATGGCCCATTTATTCATAAATAATTAAAATACATATTTATTGATTACAATAAACAATTTCAAAGACAACAATTAGCAATAATTATACTTTACCCAATATCTTTCTTACAAACCCTAGTCCAATTTTATCAAACATAAATTTACAAAAACGAAATTAATAAAAAAATCAAACCCTAGATCTAGATCACATGACATGAAAAATCCATAAAACTAACTAATGGTTCACTAAAATCAAGAAACATGGACCAAATAAGGGTATGATCTTGTTCCCCTCTCTAATTTACCCTAGTACATTTAAAAGTTAGGTCTAATTTGCTCATAAATAGCTCAAGCACCATAGAAAAGAGAGAAAAACAAAACTCTAATTACTCACTAATCAACCATTAAAACTTCAAAAAAAGTATGGAATAGCATTTTCTTACCTTCTACAACCTCTCCACCAAAGGATTTGAGACCAAAACCTTCCCCCCTTAGTAGAGCAATTTTTGGGAGGTGCCCAATGCCTCCCCACCTTTCTTTTACGGGTTGGAGTGAGTGACCCGAGGAAGAAGAAGGTGCTGCTTTTGTTTTATATGGGGGCCTTTTGTAAGGGCGGCTGGTGATTGAGCCGTCCCTACAAATCGAAGCTATAAATATGGGGCTATTTTTAGGGGCGGCTCAATCACCAGCCGCCCCCTACAAATAGCATTTCCAGGGGCGGCTGGTGATTGAGCCGCCCCTACAAATCAGACCCCATTTGTAGGGGTGGCTCGTAACACCAGCCGCCCCTGCTGTTCTATTTGTAGGAGCGACTGGTATCTGAGCACCCGAGCACGCCACTGTAGGGGCGGCTCCATCATTTTCTACGTGTTGTGTGTATTCTCTTTGTTCATTTTCCATTCTGGCATTATATTTTACGATGACCCAGAATATATCTAAATGCGTCAATTAGAAGCAAGTCGTGAACATGTCATCCACACGATCAAGCATTCACTAATTATATAATTATCTGACTATGGTCCTTTGTTCTCCCATTTCTTAGATAAGGATATAATCGCTGTGGGTTTTTTATTGACATTTTCTTATGCAGGTCGGGTTATACGCGGAGCACACTTTGGCAGCATAAAATTTCTGAGCCAGTGATCCCAGGGGTCTTTTATTGAGTTTTTTGTTTTCCTTGTGTCAAGTTAATTCTGAAAAGTTGTAGTGACCATAAGCATGAGTTGGTTAAACCACACTAGGAAGCCCCTCTTTGCTTATTTAGGTGTATGACAAAAGCTATTTACCTAGAAAAGTCAAAATAATTTAAATTTGAAAAATGGAGGGAGTAGTGTTATTGTGAAAGTATGTATCTAAACATAATGTATATCTAGATGTGTCACAAAAGTTTTGTATCTAGAAAAGTCAAAATGACTTAAATTTAGAATAGAGGAAGTAGTTATATACTGTGAAAGTATATATTATGAATCGGATCTACTCATATTAAAATTGTTCTCAATTCATACGAACTTAAAATGTTGTTAGTCCGTAGTCATCAGAGTTAAATGTTGTTAGTCCGTAGTCATCATAGTTAAAAATAAGTGACTTAGAAATTAGAACAAAACCTAGATGTACTTTATTGATAGGACGAAACCTAGCAAATACAAGCTTGTTAACCCAACAAAGCACACCAAAATTGTTCCCATGCAATGACTAAAAAAAACTGTTGCCATGCATGGTCGCTAATCACCAGGCCCATTACAAGGTGAGGTAGTGTGTGCTGGGCCACGCGCCGTGGACCGGCCCACAAGGAACACTGACTTGGTCCAGCCCAGAAGGGACGCCGACTAAGATGCTTCGGGAGATTTCTCCCGCCATCAGGTCGTTAGCCGTGCGGCAAAGCCTCTGCAACAACCTCGAACCGTCTCGAGCTCGCCGAACCTTCTCGCTCGCCACCGCGCTCCATTATCCAATTCCCTCACCACCCTATAAATGCACCCCCTCACCGCCCCGAACCATCACGTCATACCAAGCGAAGGCACACTAGCTAGGAAGAGCGCAGAAGAAGGAAGCAGCAACTTTGGCTTGCGCATCGATCTTGAAATCTTGGCAAGTGTCGACCTTAATCGGGTGGATTTGAGTTTCTTGCTCACTGATCGTCGAGTTCTGTTCGATTGAAGTTTGAAGTGCGCACGCACAGAAGCCTTCGGGTCCGTGACGATGTCGAGGACGGCCGCAGCGTTCATGCTCGCGTGCCTCGCCGTGACGGCGGCGGCGGCGCTGGCGGACGGCGCGCTGCTCCCGTGGTTCGGCGACGGCAGGCGCGACGAGTCCGCGGCGGTGTCGCCGCTGTCCGACGTGGGCCTCCTGGCGGACCCGTTCCGGATCCTGGAGCATGTCCCCTTCGGGTTCGACCGGGACGACGTGGCCATGGTGTCCATGGCGCGCGTGGACTGGCGCGAGACCCCCGACGCGCACGAGATCGTGGTGGACGTGCCCGGGATGCGCAGGGAGGACCTCAAGATCGAGGTGGAGGACAACCGGGTGCTGCGCGTCAGCGGCGAGCGGCGGCGCGCGGAGGAGCGCAGGGGCGACCACTGGCACCGCGAGGAGCGCACCTACGGCAGGTTCTGGCGCCAGTTCCGCCTCCCCGAGAACGCCGACCTCGACTCCGTCGCCGCCAGCCTCGACAACGGCGTCCTCACCGTGCGGTTCCGGAAGCTGGCGCCCGAGCAGATCAAGGGCCCGCGCGTCGTCGGGATCGCCGGGGGAGACGGTGACGGCGACGCCAAGAAGAGCATCGGCGGCGCTGGCGCCGGGGATGATCATCAGGCCAAGAAGGTGGAGCTCTGAACAGTGAAGTGAGGAGGATGGCTGTGCCTAGTATGTGTTCGCGCATGTCTTTTGTGTGGTCTGTATGTTTTGGGTACTCCACGACGTATATCAACCTGTATGAAGTGTGCTGTGTGTGATGTTAGCTGAGGAATAAAAACCTACAGTTACTGATGATCTTGCGAGAATTTTTTTCTTTTTGACTAATTGGTCTGCATTTGAAATGAAAATCTGAAAGTAATGTGGGAAATTTTATACGACTGCGCTATATAAATAAACATCTCCATATATAACGCTTCATCAAGTGGCGTGGACTGTGGACCCGTCCACAACGTCTGAGATGGACTCGGTTCACAACGTTGGGCGACATGGGCGGAGCTAGATCCGATCGCCACGGCCTCGACGCCTATAAGGACGAAGTCGTGATCTTTTCTCAAAAGTACGAGTTCCTTCTCAGATCTCCTGATTCCTGAACTCCTTTCCCTCCTACCAACGCCACCATACTTGCCAGCTTTCCATCCTGCAGTGCGCGGCTTCTTGTGGCGGCAGCGCCGGCGGCTCCGGATGGCATTCGATCGGAGGCAAAGGCAACTATGTGGTGAGAGCGTCTGATTCCTCCCTTATTATCGCAGCAGAAGACTTCCTTTGTCTGCACAATTTCTCTGGTTACGTGTTTACATATACTGTTTTTAAGTCAGTCATTTGCTATAATCTGGCCCGTTCAGCTTATCCAGAAACCGGCTTGTTTTTCAGTCAAAATAGTGTTTTCGTCTCACAACAATTCAGTAAAAACAGTGTTTTTCAGCCAATTTCAGTCAAGTTTCAGCAAGCCAGGGCTTGCATTCTTCTAGGTGCAGAAATGTGTAGGTTCAGTTTAGGTCTAGGCCAACAGCCTTCCCTGATTAGCCTGGCTTGTGTTCACCTTGGTTCTTAATTAGTTGTGCTGGGCTACTAGTACTACTAATTAACAATAGTGCGATTACTCCTGCTGTGTTGCTGGTAATTGCTTGACTATTTTCTGCCTTATTGCGTCTGGGAGTTAATCTCGTAATGCCTAACGACCCAGCAGATAGCTAGATAGATTTGGGTCCTGGTCCAGATAGCGCCAACCCGAGCAGAAGGTCAGGCCACTACCGGAATCAGTAGTTTTGCCGTGTGTCGAGAGCACACGGCGAGGCTCAAAAAACACTCAGCAAAGGTTTTGCCGAATGTTACACTCGGCAAATGGCACTCGGCGAACATAGACTCGGCAAAACTGTCTTTGCCGAGTGTTTTTTGTCGAGCACTCGGCAAACACTTTGCCGAGTGCTAAACCAACACTCGGCAAAGAATTTTTGAAAAATATAAAAAAACCGTGCCACCAGGCCACCAACACCACGCTGCCCGCCGCCACCACCACGCCGCCGCGGCCGCCACCACCACGTCCCCCGCCACCACGCCACCGCCACCACCACGTCCCCCGCAACCACGCCGCTGCCACCACGCCGCCGCGGCCGCCACCATGCCCGCCGCCACCACGTCCCTGTGCAAAAGGGGCTACAGCTCGCCCCTGGCCCGTGCGCTGCCGACGGGGCTTGGGGTGTTGTCCCTCCGCCGAGGCAGGGGGGCCGGAAGAGGGAGGGGGGCCGGCGTCGGGAGCCAGCGTCGGGGGCAGGGCGCCGGTGGCGCCTGCGCAAAAGGGGTAAGAAGAGGGAGAGAGGGCGGGGGAGCTCACCGTAGGGGCCCGCGCGCTGCCGCCCTCGATGCGGAAGCTCCTCGCGGCCCCCTCCCCGCCAACGACGACGCCGAGGATGGGACCCGCCACCGCGGCCACCACCGGCGCCATGGCCTCCCCCGCGAGATCCGGCACTGATGCGCCTCCGGGGAGCTCCCCGTCCCCGCCTCTGGCGACGCCAGGCCCCAACGCCGTGGCCTCCTTCTCCAGTAGCGGCGACATCGAGCCCGCTGCTAGATCCAGCGAGGAGAACTCCCCCAAGCTACCGCCCCTGGCCGCAGCGGCGGTGGCGGCCCTCGCTCACGCCGCGAGCCCGTCTCTCTCCCCCTTCGCTGCTCCATGGGCACCAGCCTCTCCCGCAGCAGCGGGCCCATCCACCTCCGCGGAGGACAAGGGGAAGGCGGTCATCGTCCTAGGCCGCGCCAGGCGTCGTCGTCGTCTGCGGCGTGATGAGGAGAGATTCATGGCGGATGCCCGCCGCCAGCCACCACCGTGTGCTAGTCGCGTCCACTCCCCGCAGAGGACCACGACGCAGGCGCCTCGCACCCAGCAAGGCACGCCCAGGTCCTCCACGCACTGACTGGGAGGGAGGGGCCAGGAGAGGGAGGGAGGGTAGGGGCGGCGGTGGGGTGCGTTTGTGCGTGGGGGCGGCGGTGGGGTGCATGAGTTATAGTACAGGAGCTTTGCCGAGTGTCCTAAATCTGACACTCGGAAAACTTGCTTCTTTGCCGAGTGTTTTTTATCAGCACTCGGCAAAGAGTTTGTTTACCGAGTGTAATTATCTTGCCGAGTGTTTTTTCGTAGCACTCGGCAAAGAGCTTGTTTGCCGAGTGTCCGAGGAAATGTACTCGGCAAATATAAAAATACTCAGCAAAGAGCCGGTTTCCGGTAGTGGGCACTAGTGTTGGCGATGGTGCGGCTATGGGCGAAACAACCGGTGAAACAAGTATGACCATGAGCGCGGAAATTTCTGTGGAAAGCCTTAAGCATTAGAAAAATAACAGGCACGCAATGGTGATCGTCACTGGTATTTCAGGCGACCACCTTAGATTACGGTGATCTGACAAAAATAATGGTGATCTATAAAGACCCTAAATCATAGAATAGATTATAATAATAACCCGACAAATGGATTATAAGAATTATATAATTCATCTTCAACCTACTAGGAGATTCAGGGTTCTAAACATTATAATCATTGATCTAGATTACTATAATCCTAATCATAATCTAGATTTTATAATAAGCTAAAATGAACCAAACGGGGCCTCAGTTTATTTGCAAAAAAATAAGGATTTAAAATGAGTTGTCGACTCATCATGAACACATTACTAGTGGAATATTTATGGCGACACAAAAATAAGAGTTATGCAGAAACTATTCTGCTAAACATATTGCTGAGTCACAAAAACAATTGGCGGTGACTCTATCAAGCTATGAGGTGGAGCGCATGGCTGCTTTCTTGCTAGGGCATATGACTCGAATGCCTTGCTTGGGACTCTCAATGGGCGGGTGGACAACATTGCCAAGATAAAGGTAGGCAACCAATCGATTGTGTTTTTTTTTACATAATGGAACTAAGTTTCAGCCTCTACCACCCGCAAAAATGGCGAGTGAGAGTGAGAGCGAGAGAGCGAGTGAGTGGAGGGGAAAGGCAGCGGGGAAGGGCACCTTTTATAGGCGCTCGGCCTCGGCTGCGAGTGGAGGAGCGAGCTCCATGGCGGTGTGGCGACGACGCATGCGAGCGAGGGCGGCTTGCGGACTGGGGCAGCAACGGCGCCTGCGACGTGAGCGGTTGGAGAGAGAGGGCAGGCGCGGTCGCTGCATGGCTAGGCACGGGCTTCCACGTGGGGCGGCGTGGCGGCTCCACGTGGCAGCATGTGGAGGCGTGGGAGCGGCGGTTGTGGTGCGACTGCTCGCGGTCAAACGCGAGCGTGGCCCTCGGGCTAGGGCGGTGACGCTACAAGGTGGGCGAGGTGGGGCGCGGCTGCGTCTTGGTCCGCCCAGCTGGCTGGGCCGGCTGCTAGCGTGGGAAGGGAGGGCGTGGCCAGGCCGCTGTTTGGCTGGGCCGGCTGCGCGGGTGGAGTGGAGGGGAGCGGGCCGGCTGGGCTGGGCCTCAGCGGCTGCAGGTCAAAGGGGAAGGGGAGGGAAAGAAAAAGAAAAGGATTTCTATTTTTCTAAGGGGAAATTTGAAAGGATCTTCACCTTATTTTGATATATAAACGCAAAACTAAACACACAAGGGCAACTAATAAAAGCTGTGCAGCGGCATGAATGCAACAAACATTGTTTCTACCTTATATTTCTTTTTAGTTTATTTTGTAAAATGTTCATCCCACCCTAGGAAAATTAAATACCACTACTCAAATTAATTCAAACTAAGCTAAATTAAATTCAAACTAATTCAAATAAAAAACTAAATTTCAGAATTTGAAAATTAGGGTGTTACAACACTGGATCGAACAATTTATATCATTGGATGACGTGGAATGGTGTGGTGCAAGATAAAATATGTAGTGGGGTTTTGTTTTATAAGTGATATAGATTCCTACCCTTCATAAAAGTCGATTCTGATGGTTGAATCATCTTTTGAGCCACTAGGGCTACACGGTTTGCCATCACTTTTGTAAAAAAATTGAAACTACCATTTAACAAGTAGATGGGTCTGAACTGTTGAATCTGTGTAGCTTCCTTTTGTAAAAGTTAAGGCTGAAGAGTGGAAGATTCCCCTAGTGAAAATCATAGAAGAGAGGCATGAACTGGGAACCATCTGGCCCAGGAGCTTTGCTATGTTCCATTTGAAAAATAGCTTCTCTCACTTCGTTGTCTGTAAATTCCGTTCGTTAGGACATCATTTTCTAACCGAGAAACTTGTGTAAATGTCACTAGTGAAGGACTCTAACATCGAAAAATTATTACTAACAGGGTCTCCAAATAGACCTAAATAATAATTAGTAATGATTTTTTTAAGATTTACGTCTCCCTTGATTATTCCTTCCTCTTGCTCAAGTCGGAAAATTCTAGTTTTCCTATGTTTATCATTGGCCACTAGGTGAAAAATACTTAGTATTACAATCGCCAGATAACAACATACTCCCTCTGTCCCAAAATAGAAGTCATTCTCGCTTTCCGAGAAGTCAACCTTTTCTAACTTTGACCAATTATATATAAAAGAATATGAATATTTATAATGCATAATTAGTATCATTAGATAGGTCATTGAATAAACTATCATAATAAATTTATTTGGATACATAAATGTTGCACGCATTTTCTATAAATCTAGTCAAAGTTAAAAAAGTTTGACCCGCACGCATCCCATAATGTCATCTATTCTGGGACAGAGGGAGTAGTTGTTTTGGCTCTTTGATACCATTTAATTTCTTCTTCCTGCAAAAGGAAAGCGAGCCTTTCCTTATAAAAGGTTTTAAGATCGACTTCTCTACTGCTGAGAGGCTGTGACTCCGCCTTTTTATCTAAATCGTCAGCTTTTCTAATCAACTCTGCTTTTTCTTTCTTATATTGGCCACTGACATTCTTGGCCCAACCCCTTAAGAATTGTCTAAGCCTTTGAATTTTACTTTGCCAACGTTGCAATGGCGTTTTGCCTCTCATTTCTTTTTTCCAAACATCCACTACCAACTCATAAAAATTGTCCCTCAGCAACCAACCGAGTTCAATTTTACTTTGCCAACGTTGCAATGGCGTTTTGCCTCTCATTTCTTTTTTCCAAACATCCACTACCAACTCATAAAAATTGTCCCTCAGCAACCAACCGAGTTCAAATTTAAACCCAGATTGCTTATTACTATGGGTACCATTACCAGTATCTAAAAGTAGTGGAGTATGGTCTGATATTTCCCTTGTCAACACTTAACCGTTGCAAGTGGAAATTTTGACTCCCATTCCGTACTCACTAAAATCCGGTCTAGCCTTTCATAAGTTGGTATTTTCCTTGAATTGGCCCAAGTAAACTTCCTATTTGGAAGCTCGAGTTCCCTAAAATCCAAACTATTGATGATAGCATTGAATAAGAAGGGCCACCGATCCTCATATCGATCGTTGTTCTTTTCATGCGGGTTCCTAATGATATTAAAATCACCACCCACTAGGATTACCCTCTTTTGCACAAGTTTGGACAAATTCAGTGAGATAAGCTTCTTTCTATTCAGCTTGTGCAACCCCATAAGTTGCAACAAGAGCCCAAAGAAACCCATCTGATTTATTCCTAAGTCAACACTTCACATAGAAGCCGCTCTCATCAAAACTTCCAATATCAAACACCTCCAAATTAATCCCAAGGAGGATGCCCCGGCTGGACCGACCATGAGGTTTTATCTGGTGCCAAATATATTCTTGTCCTCCACAAATATTATTAAGGACGGTCTTCGAAAAATCTTTCTTTCCGGTTTCAAGAAGAACGATAAAGTCTAGCTTTTCCTCTTTTGACAAATGGGATAGGCACCTATATTTAGCCAAGTCACTAAGACCTCTGCTTTTCCAAAAGATTCCTCTCATTACGAATCTCGTTTATGTTTTTTTGATCACTCGCACTTTTGGCATCCTCTTTGCTCTAGTCAAAGAAAGGGATTTATTTTTCTTAAAAATAGTTTTAAAATCACAGCTTAGGTGATCATATTCATCATCCATAATTTCGTCCATCAGATCACCACATAAGTGACCAAGAGTAACATTTTCTGCCTCCACATCACCTTCATCATTTTGAAGCAAGTACTTAGAAAAGTCCTCCATACTAAATGGCTCAGTTTTTTTATAAGTCGACGGAGGGGGAGAGAGCCCCCACCTGATTTTCATTCATTCAATTGGCCCCATGTGGGGGTATGGCTTCCGGTACCCACGAGACAAGACATGGGCCGTGCCTCAAAGGTGACCCAGCCCACAAGATCAAGGCGTGCACCGCAAGACTACATGAAGATATGATTTATTGTATAATACCAAATAAGATATTTTTCTTGTAACCCTACCCCTCCAGAGTATATAAGGAGAGACAGGGGTCCCCTAGACGATAGATCGAATATCATATTCAATACAATCAACTAAAGACACAGGACGCAGGGTATTACGTCGATCAGACGGCCTAAACCTGTCTAAACCGTTGTCTCTGTGTCCATGTCACCATCCGATCCCTATTATGCGTACCTCCACCGATCATGTACTACCATGGGTATACCCCTTGGTAGACTGCCGACTAGATTTCATCGATAGTGGCATGCCAGGTAGGGGGCTCACTAGCTAAGCTGGGGACTCCTCGACGTTTGAATTCTTCGTGCAAGCGTCGCCAGCTAAAGCTGAGGACTCCTCGGCGTTCAGATTCTTCGTGCAAGAGTTTTCAGCTAAGCTGGGGGCTCCTCGGCGTTCGGGTTCTTCGTGCAAGAGTCGTCAGCTAAGCTGGCCACTCCCTTGGTGATCGAATCTTGTTACGTCTCATCGGTGTGCTATCAACTTGCTTCATGCTGTTCGGATCAGGGTGCTAATCTTGGGTAGCATGTCTGGGGTCTTGATACGCACGTGAAAGATGACGTTCACAAGCTTTTAGGCTTATTTTCTTTGACCCTGCTACAAGATTCATTCTTCATCTTACAGCAGGCTCGAGGACTAAGTTGCTATACTTCACCTGATGGTGAATGTAGTGCCTTTTTCCTGATTTACACTTCGATCTCACAAACGGAGTCTAAGTGACTACACTTCACCTAAGGTGGAGAATTTTTAATTTTTTACCTTGAGCCCCTGACATTCTTCTGGCAAGCCTTACTTGGCTAAGTCCGAGATCTGCATACCAGTTAAACAGGTTGGCTTCGACTTTCACCGCCCAGGTCATCAGTTAAACTGGTCGGCGTCGACTTCCACCGCTCGGGTCACAAGTTAAAATGATCGGCTTCACGTTGAAAGCTCTAGTTTGGTTTTAGTGAATTGATGAAACCCTAAGTGCTAACCTAGTTTATCAAGTGATCATGAGATAGGCAGCACACTCCAAGTGGTGAAGCAAATGAAGATCATAACATGATGATGATGCCATAATGATGATCAAGTGCTTGGACTTGGAAAGAAGAAAGAGAAAAACAAAAAGCTCAAGGCAAAGGTATAAACCATAGGAGCTATTTTGTTTTGGTGATCAAGACACTTAGAGAGTGTGATTACATTTAGGATTGATAGCCGTACTATTAAGAGGTGCGAAACTCGTATCGGAATGCGGTTATCAAAGTGCCACTAGATGCTCTAACTCATTGCATATGCATTTAGGATCTAGTGGAGTGCTAACACCCTTGAAAATGTTTATGAACATATGCTAACACATGTGCACAAGGTGATACACTTGGTGGTTGACACATTTGATCAAGGGTGGTGAAGTTTGGGAGCAAGGGTAATAAATTCCATCGGCGGAGTGTCCGCTCGTAGAGTGCGGACAGTCCGACGGTGCCACTGGCGCCCTAGACAAAAAAGACGGAGGTCACTGGGAGTGACCGGACGCTGGCCACGGTTGGACCGGCGCGTCCGATCAGATGTATCAGCGAAGACGCTGGCGTCGGTCAAACGACCAGACGCTGGGTCGCTCTATGATCGGACGCTGGTAGGGTGCGTTCGGTCAGTGCTGACGTACACTAACGTGAGGCGCACAGAGGAGACATTGAATGACCGGACGCTGGGTGAGTCCGATTAGGCATGACCGGACGCGTCCGGTCGTAAAAATTCGTGTTTGGAACCTTGCTGGAAACGACCGGACGCTAAGGTCCAGCGTCCAGTCACTTTCTAACTGACGTGTCCGGTCAACTCAAGTGACCGTTGAGATCAGGACACGTGGCTGTCGTTGGGTGACCAGACGCTGAGGTCCAGCGTCTGGTCAACATGACCGGAGCGTCCGGTCAGCCCGTGTTGTGCCCAGTGAAGGGGTATAACGGCTCTATTTCTTGGGGGCTTCTATTTAAGCCTCATAGCTAGCTGAAGCTCAGACACTTGGTCATTTGCATTGACATAGCAACCTTGTGAGCTTAGACAAAGCCCTTCCACTCATCTCCATCATTGATTCATCATCTTTGTGAGATTGAGAGAGAATCCAAGTGCATTGCTTGAGTGTTTGCATCTAGAGGCACTTGTTGTTCATGTTTCGCTATGGGTTTTGCTTGTTACTCTTGGTGGTTGCCGCCACCTAGATGGCTTGGAGCAGCAAGGATCGTTGAGCGGAGGGTGATGATTATCTCTAGCTCCGATCGTGGTGATTGTGAGGGGTTCTTGACCTTTCCCCTACGGAGAGCCAAAAGGTACTCTAGTGGATTGCTCGTGGCTTGTATGATCTTTATCTTGTGTTGGTTGTGTGGCACCCTATTGAGGGTTTGGCATGTGAAGCCAATTAGCGCGTGAACCTCCAAGTGAGTGAATCGCCACAACGAGGACTAGCTTACCGGCAAGCAAGTGAACCTCGGTAAAAAAATCATTGTGTTCATCATTGATTCCGAGGTGATTGGTCTTCATTGTTATTCATCCTTGTGATTGATTGGTTCCTTCATCTACGCGGCGGTATAATCTTCTTGATCACTCTCTTTACATTACCGCAAACTAGTTGTCAAGCTCTTTAGTGTAGCTAGTTGTGAGAGCTTACATGCTTGGTTGGTGTGACTCTTTAGTTAGCCTTTGAGAGCACACTAACATAGAGTAGTGTCATAGCTATTGTGTGAATAGACACTATCTAAACTAAAATTGTGATAGGTGGCTTGCCTTTTGAGTAGGCTAGCACAACACTTGCTTCGCCTCATAATTGTCTAACCGTTTTGTTAAGTATTGTTGTAGAAATTTTTAATAGGCTATTCACCCCCCTCTAGCCATTAGGACCTTTCAAGTGGTATCAGAGCCAAGGTCACCGTGATTTGAGGCTTAACAACCTTTGGTGTAAAAATGGCTCAAATCAACAACACCAAGAAGCCACTCCAATTTGATGGCACAAATTATCCTTATTGGAAGTCAAAGATGACCACACACATCAAGTCAATCAATATAAAGGTGTGGAAGGTGGTAGAAACCAAAATTGAGATTGGTGATCCGGAGAATCCCACCGCGGCCGAAGAAGTGCTTCTCCAAAACAATGGCATTGCTCTAAGTGCTATTCATGATGCAATTGATGAGAGAACATTTGAGCAAATCAAGAATATTGAGATGGCTCATGAGGCTTGGAAGAAGTTGGAAGAATCATTTGAGGGCACTCAAGCCGTGAAAGGTGAAAAGGCTTACATTCTCAATGAGAAGTTTGCAAGCTTCAAGATGAAGGAGGATGAGAGTGTGCCGGAGATGTTTCATAGGCTTCAAGTGCTTATCAATGATCTCAAAGCACTTGGAGAAGAGATGAAGGACAAGGACTTCTCCCACAAGTTCTTGAGATGCTTACCTTCAAGATTTGGCACATTGGTCACTATTCTAGTAAGGAGTGGTTTGGACACCATGACACCAAACCAAGTGTTGGGAGACATCATGACCGATGATACATATAGAGATGAAGATGAGAAGGAAGAAAAGAATGAGAAGAAAGATGAGAAGAACAAGAGTGTGGCATTCAAGGACACATCATCCAAGGACAAAGCTAAGCAAGAAACATCAAGTGAAGAAGATGAATCATGGGATGATAATGATGATAAGAAGATGGCTCTATTTGTCAAGAGATTTGGCAAGTTCATGGTGAAGAAGGGCTACCGTGCTAGAAGAAAGAAGTCTTCATCCAAGAACAAAGAAGAGTCAAGAAGGTGCTTCAAGTGTGGAAGTAAAGATCATCTTGTTGCTCAATGCTCATACAATAGTGACAATGATGATGACAACAAGAAGAACAAGAAGGACAAGAAGAAAAAGAAAGAGAAGAAGGACAAGATGACATTTAAGAAGAAGAAGGGTGGTTCATATGTAGTCACTTGGGATAGTGATGCTTCCTCAAGTGATGATAATGATGATAGTGATGATAACAAGACCACCAAGAAGAAGGTTCTTGCAAGCATTGCTATCAATGAGAAGCCTTCTCTCTTCGAATCTTCATCGTGCTTCATGGCTAAGGCCACTAAGGTACAAACTAGTGATGATGAAAGCGATGAAGAACATGACGATGAAAATGAAAATGAAAATAACCATGATAGTGATAGTGATGATGAACCCACCAAAGATGAGTTATTTGACATGCTAGAGGATGCTAGAGAACACTTTGACATCAAGAGAAGGGAATGCAAAAGCTTACGTAAGGAACTAAAAACCCTTAAGCAAGCCTTTGATAAGCTAAATGCATCTCATGAGAGGCTAGAGGAAGCCAATAAGAAGCTTGGCAAAGCTCACAAAAAGCTTAAAAAGGCTCATTCCTCTTTGCTTGATGAGCAAAATAAAAAGAAGCATATTGAAACTTGCAATGTAGGTTTAACTTGTGATAGAATTGATGAATCACTATCTATGCCTATCATTGTTGCTCCTACTAACCCTTCTTGTAGCACTTTCACTTCTACCTCATCTAGTAGTGATGGTCTCACTTGTGATGCCTCACTAGTTGTTGAGAATGAGAACCTCAAGAAGGAGGTCAATAAGCTCACTCACACCTTGGCTAAGACTTATGGTGGTGAGGACCGCTTGCTTATATGCTTGGGTAGCCAAAGAGCTTCTCTCTACAAATAGGGATTGGGCTATACCCCTAAAAAAGGCAAGGCGGCCTTTGCTCCTCACAAGACTAGTTTTGTGAAGAACAATGGTCGGTTTTGCAATAGTTGCAAGCAAGTGGGTCATAAAGAGCAAGAGTGCAAAAATAAGAGCAAAAATGCTAATGTGTCCTCCTTTAAGCTTGATTCATGCTATATGCTTACTAAGGGTACAAATGGTGTGAAGGCTAAGTTCATTGATAAACCATGGATGGGCTCAAAGAAAAAAGCCATTTGGATACCAAAGAGCTTAGTGACTAACCTTCAAGGACCCAAGCAAGTTTGTGTACCTAAAAAGAATTGATCTTCTTTTATAGGTCAATTACAAAGCCGGAGAAGGTATTGGGTTCTTGATAGTGGGTGCACTCAACACATGGCCGGTGATGCAAGAATGTTCAACTCAATCAACACCAATGACAATGATGGTTATGATAGTATCACATTTGGTGATAATGGCAAAGGCAAGGTCAAAGGGCTTGGTAAGATTGCAATATCCAATGACATGAGCATATCCAATGTGTTGCTAGTAGAGAGCTTGAACTTCAATTTGCTATCCATGGCTCAATTGTATGATCTTGGATTCAAATGCATACTTGGGGTAGATGGTGTAGAGATCATAAATGTAGACGGCTCTAACTTGATCTTCAAAGGCTTTAGATATGAGAATCTATACTTGGTTAATTTTAATGCTAGTGAAGCTAGATTATCTATATGCTTGTTCACTAAGTCTAGCATGGGTTGGTTATGGCATAGAAGGCTTGGTCATGTTGGAATGAAACAATTAAATAGGTTGGTTAAGCATGACTTAGTTAAAGGCTTGAAAGATGTTGTGTTTGAAAAGGATAAGCTTTGTAGCTCTTGTCAAGCAGGAAAACAAGTTGGAAACACCCATCCTAAGAAAAGCATGATGAGCACTAGTAAAGCATTTGAGTTATTGCACATGGATTTGTTTGGACCAACACAATACGCTAGCATCGGTGGTAACAAATATGGCTTTGTGATAGTGGATGATTATACTAGATACACATGGGTATTCTTTTTAGTGGACAAAAGTGATGTGTTTGTAACATTCAAATTATTTGTCAAGGGCATTCACAATGAGTTTGAAACAACCATCAAGAGAGTTAGAAGTGACAATGGTAGTGAGTTCAAGAACACTAGAATTGATGAGTTGTGTGATGAATTTGGAATTAGACATCAATTCTTGGCCAAGTACACTCCACAATCAAATGGCCTTGTTGAGAGGAAAAATAGAACACTTATTAATATGGCAAGGTCTATGCTTAGTGAGTATAATGTTAGTCAATCTTTTTGGGCCGAAGCTATCAACACGGCTTGCTATTGTAGCAACCGCCTCTATTGTTACCCATTGAAAGAGAAGACACCATATGAGCTCTTGAATGGTAGAAAGCCCAACATTGCATATTTTCAGGTCTTTGGTTGTAAATACTATATCTTGAAGAAAGGCACTAGATTAGGCAAGTTTGACAAGAAATGTGATGAAGGATTCCTACTTGGTTATTCCACTATAAGCAAAGCATATAGAGTTTGGAATTTGGATAGTGGTACTCTTGAGGAAGTTTATGATGTTGAATTTGATGAAACCAAGGGATCACAAGTAGAGAATGAGAACTTGAAAGATGTTAGAGGCATTCAACTTTCAAATGCCATGAAGAACATGGATATTAGTGAATTGAGGTCTAGGCAAATGAATGATGATGAAGATGATCAAGTGCAAGTGCTCTCCAACTCAAATGTGCAAGATGATACAAATCAAGTTAGTGCAAGTGGCTCTCATAATAATGAACAATATCAAGTGGCTAGTACATCATCTCAACCTAATGATCAAGCAAGTGCAAGCAATCAAGTTCCAATCCTTCAACCAACCAATGTTGCAAGGGATCATCCATTGGACACTATCATTGGTGATATTTCAAGAGGTGTGCAAACTAGATCAAGATTGGCTTCATTTTGTGAGTATTTCTCATTTGTGTCATCCATTGAACCAAAGAAGATAGATGAAGCATTGAAGGATGTTGATTGGGTAAATGCTATGCATGAAGAGTTAAATAACTTCACAAGAAATCAAGTATGAGAATTAGTAGAGAGACCAAAGGGACACAATGTGATTGGAACCAAATGGGTCTTTAGAAACAAGCAAGATCAAGATGAGATAGTAGTAAGGAACAAAGCAAGATTAGTAGCACAAGGCTATACACAAGTTGAAGGTCTTGACTTTGGAGAAACATATGCCCCGGTTGCTAGATTGAAAGCAATTAGAATCTTGCTATCCTATGCTTGTGCCCACAACATCAAGCTCTATCAAATGGATGTTAAGAGTGCATTTCTCAATGGTTACATCAATGAAAAAGTATATGTTGAGCAACCTCCCAGTTTTGAAGATGATAAGAAGCCCGACCATGTGTACAAGTTGAAGAAGGCATTGTATGGCTTGAAGCAAGCACCTAGAGCATGGTATGAGAGATTGAGGGACTTCCTACTCTCTAAAGGGTTCATGATGGGCAAGGTTGACACCACTCTTTTCATCAAGAAGATTGGAAAAGATCTATTTGTATTGCAAATCTATATTGATGACATCATATTTGGATCAACCAATCAAGACTTTTGTAATGAGTTTGGAAAGATGATGGCTAAAGAGTTTGAGATGTCCATGATTGGAGAGTTAAGTTACTTCCTTGGTCTTCAAATCAAGCAATTGAAAAATGGTACATTTGTGAGTCAAGACAAGTATATCAATGATATGATCAAGAAGTTTGGCATGAATGATAGTAAGGTCATTAGTACACCAATGGGAACAAATGGCAACTTAGATAGTGATGCAAGTGGAAATATGGTGAATCAAAAATTGTATCGGTCTATGATTGGAAGCCTACTCTATGTGACCGCATCAAGGCCAGATGTCATGTTTAGTGTATGCATGTGTGCAAGATTTCAAACCTCACCAAGAGAAAGTCATTTGAAGGCTACAAAGAGAATATTGAGGTACTTGAAGCATACACAAAATGTTGGTTTGTGGTATCCCAAAGGAGCAAAGTTTGAGCTAGTTGGTTACTCCGACTCGGATTATGCGGGATGCAAGGTTAAAAGGAAGAGCACCTCGGGCACATATCAATTGTTGGGAAGATCACTTGTTTCATGGTCATCAAAGAAGCAAAATGGTGTTGCATTATCAACTGCCGAAGCCGAATATATATCCGCCGGTAGTTGTTGTGCACAAGTACTTTAGATGAAGACCACTTTAAGTGACTTTGGAATCAAGTTCAAGAAAGTGCCATTGCTATGTGACAATGAGAGTGCGATCAAGTTGACCAACAATCCAGTTCAACATGCAAGAACAAAGCACATTGATGTCCGCCACCATTTCATAAGAGATCAGCAACAAAAAGGGGACATTTGCATTGAGAGTGTAGGCACCGAAGATCAACTTGCCGATATATTCACCAAGCCATTGGATGAGAAAATGTTTTGCAAGCTAAGGAATGAGTTGAACATATTGGATTTCTCAAATATGTGTTGATGCACTCCCCACTCATATGACATGCCTCTCCTTCGAGCTATTCAAGGTAAAAGTTGATTGGCATGGCATACATCCTTGCTAAGGACATGTTTAGTGCATCTAGTCACATTTTCAATCTCATTAGGACCTTTCAAGTGGTTCTAGTTTATTAGGCTCATTCATGAAAATAAAATGAATTTGATGTTTATATGGTATCACTATTACTTCTATGCTTGACTTGATCTAGTGATAGCATATAACATGTTTGTGGGCTTGTAAACCTAGTGTTTAATCTAGACAATGAACTCTAAGTGTTTAACTCAACATGGTACAAGATAACCCTCATTTGGAGGTGTGAAGAAGCTTGTCCTTAGATCAAACCGAGTTAGATATCTTTGGCAAATGATCTAGATTGGACCAAATTTGGGAAAATTATCCTCACTCCATTGATTGACATTGATAATATTAACCTATCTATTTTTTTGAACCTTTGTGGTCATTGATGATAAAGGGGGAGAGAAACAAAGATATAAGTGATAGGGGGAGAAATCACAAAGATATTAGTACACGGGGAGAAAAGACAAAAGATATATTAGTGTACTAAGATGGTGAAAAGACATCAAAGGGGGAGAGATATGACAAAGAAAAGGAATCAATTAAAATTTTGAGCACACAAGTAGGGGGAGCAAGCTCATAAACTTGTATGGCGCATTTGAATGTGCATTTCATATGTTTGCTTGCATGGCACAAGTTCTAAATTTAAAATATCCATGCTTGTGTGATGTATGCTAGTTGTAAGATTGTATGATGAAATGAAATCACTAGATAACTTTCATTTCCAAGTAAGCTTTTACAATTGGTATCTTTTCAAAGTATGTTTTCAAGTGGTATAGAACTAACCATGGTGCTAAGGATGGTATAATGGTGCACTTCGATTGGTATCACGCTTCAAAGGTCCATCTTTTATACCTTAGCAACATTTGGTAGATATTGACTCCTATATTTCCTATCTAAGCATATGTGCAAGCTACAATCCAAACTCTTAGCACATATGTAGGGGGAGCAATTGCTACCATTTGGGGTTCATGAAACTTGTCCATATCCTTTTACACATGGTAAATATGCTTGGGCAAGCAATATGTGTTCAATTGAATTTTAATTCATATCTTTGTATAAGGGTTGTCATCAATTACCAAAAAGGGGGAAATTGAAAGCTCTAGTTTGGTTTTGGTGAATTGATGAAACCCTAAGTGCTAACCTAGTTTATCAAGTGATCATGAGATAGGTAGCACACTCCAAGTGGTGAAGCAAATGAAGATCATAACATGATGATGATGCCATGATGATGATGCACATGAAAGATGACGTTCACAAGCTTTTAGGCTTATTTTCTTTGACCCTGCTACAAGATTCATTCTTCATCTTACAGTAGGCTCGAGGACTAAGTTGCTATACTTCACCTGATGGTGAATGTAGTGCCTTTTTCCTGATTTACACCCCGATCTCGCAAACGGAGTCTAAGTGACTACACTTCGCCTAAGGTGGAGAATTTTTAATTTTTTACCTTGAGCCCCTGATATTCTTCTGGCAAGCCTTACTTGGCTAAGTCCGAGATCTACGTACCAGTTAAACAGGTTGGCTTCGACTTTCACCGCCTAGGTCATCAGTTAAACTGGTCGGCGTCGACTTCCACCGCTCGGGTCACAAGTTAAAATGATCGGCTTCACGTTGAAAGCTCTAGTTTGGTTTTGGTGAATTGATGAAACCCTAAGTACTAACCTAGTTTATCAAGTGATCATGAGATAGGCAGCACACTCCAAGTGGTGAAGCAAATGAAGATCATAACATGATGATGATGCCATAATGATGATCAAGTGCTTGGACTTGGAAAGAAGAAAGAGAAAAACAAAAAGCTCAAGGCAAAGGTATAAACCATAGGAGCTATTTTGTTTTGGTGATCAAGACACTTAGAGAGTGTGATCACATTTAGGATTGATGACCATACTATTAAGAGGGGCGAAACTCATATCGGAATGCGGTTATCAAAGTGCCACTAGATGCTCTAACTCATTGCATATGCATTTAGGATCTAGTGGAGTGCTAACACCCTTGAAAATGTTTGTGAACATATGCTAACACATGTGCATAATGTGATACACTTGGTGGTTGGCACATTTGATCAAGGGTGGTGAAGTTTGGGAGCAAGGGTAAGAAATTCCACCGACGGAGTGTCCGCTCGTAGAGTGCGGACAGTCCGACGGTGCCACCGGCGCCCTAGACAGTAAAGACGGAGGTCACTGGGAGTGACCGGACGCTGGCCACGGTTAGACCGACACGTCCGATCAGATGTATCAGTGAAGACGCTGGCGTCGGTCAAACAACTAGACGCTAGGTCGCTCTATGACCGGACGCTGGTAGGGTGTGTCCGGTCAGTGCTGACGTACACTGACATGAGGCGCACAAAGGAGACGTTGAATGACCGGACGCTGGGTGAGTCCGATCAGGCATGACCGGACGTGTCCGGTCATGAAAATTCATGTTTGGAACCTTGCTGGAAACGACCGGACGCTAAGGTTCAGCGTCCGGTCACTTTCTAACTGACGCGTCTGATCAACTCAAGTGACCGTTGAGATCAGGACACGTGGCTGTCGTTGGGCGACCGGACGCTAAGGTGACCGGAGCGTCCGGTCAACATGACCGGAGCATCCGGTCAGCCCGTGTTGTACCCAGTGAAGGGGTACAACGGCTCTATTTCTTGGGGGCTTCTATTTAAGCCTCATAGCCAGCTAAAGCTCAGACACTTGGCCATTTGCATTGACATAGCAACCTTGTGAGCTTAGCCAAAGCCCTCCCACTCATCTCCATCATTGATTCATCATCTTTGTGAGATTGGGAGAGAATCCAAGTGCATTGCTTGAGTGTTTGCATCTAGAGGCACTTGTTGTTCGTGTTTCGCTGTGGGTTTTGCTTGTTACTCTTGGTGGTTGCCGCCACCTAGACAGCTTGGAGCAGCGAGGATCGTTGGGCGAAGGGTGGTGATTGTCTCCGGCTCCAATTGTGGTGATTGTGAGGGGTTCTTGACCTTTCCCCTGCGGAGAGCCAAAAGGTACTCTAGTGGATTGCTCATGGCTTGTGTGATCCTCATCTTATGTTGGTTGTGCGGCACCCTATTAAGGGTTTGGCGTGTGAAGCTAATTAGCGCGTGAACCTCCAAGTGAGTGAATCACCACAACGAGGACTAGCTTGCCGGCAAGCAAGTGAACCTCGGTAAAAAAATTATTGTGTTCATCATTGATTCCGAGGTGATTGGTCTTCATTGTTATTCATCCTTATGATTGATTGGTTCCTTTATCTACGCGGCGGTATAATCTTTTTGATCACTCTCTTTACATTACCGCAAACTAGTTGTCAAGCTCTTTAGTGTAGCTAGTTGTGAGAGCTTGCATGCTTGGTTGGTGTGACTCTTTAGTTAGCCTTTGAGAGCACACTAACATAGAGTAGTGTCATAGCTATTGTGTGAATAGACACTATCTAAACTAGAATTGTGATAGGTGGCTTGTCTTTTGAGTAGGCTAGCGCAACACTTGCTTCGCCTCATAATTGTCTAACCGTTTTGTTAAGTGTTGTATAAATTTTTTAATAGGCTATTCACCCCCCATTCTAGCCATTAGGACCTTTCACATGTCAAACTGCTCGGACTTGTTCAAGACAGCGTTGCTCAAATGATACAAGGCGCTCGGGGACTAGCTGTGGAGATATGACCCCTGGTACCCACAAGACAAGACATGGGTCGCGCCCCAAAGGTGGCCTAGCTCATAAGATCAAGACGTACACCGCAAGACTACATGAAAATGTGATTTATTGTATAATACCAAATAGAATATTTTTTTTGTAACCCAACCCCTCTAGAGTATATTAGGAGAGGCAGGAGTCCCCTAGACGATAGATCGAATCTCATTCAATACAATCAACCAAAGACACAAGACGTAGGGTATCACGTCGATTAGACGGCATGAACCTGTCTAAACCGCTGTCTCTGCGCCCGTGTCACCATCCAGTTCCTATTACGCGCACCTCCATCGATCATCTACTACCGTGGGTATACTCCTCGGTAGACTGCCGACTAGATTTCGTCAACAGTGGCGCGATAGGTAGGGGGCTCACCAGCTAAACTGGAGACTCCTCGGTGTTCGGATTCTTCATGCAAGCATCGCCAGCTAAAGTTGTGGACTTCTCGGTGTTCGGATTTTTTGTGCAAGAGTTTCCAGCTAAGCTAGGGACTCCTCAGTGTTCGTATTCTTCGTGCAAGAGTCACCAGCTAAGCTGGGGACTCCCTTGGTGACCGGATCTTGGTACGTCTTATCGGTGTGCTATCAACTTGCTTCATGCTATTCGGATCAGGGTGCTAACCTTAGGTAGCACGTCTAAGGTCTTGATACGCACATGACAGATGACGTTGGTAAGCTTTTAGGCTTATTTTCTTTGACCCTGCTACAAGATTCATTCTTCATCTTACAGTAGGCTTGGGGACTAAGTGGCTACAATTCACCTGGCGGTGAATGTAGTGCCTTTTTTCCTGATTTACACTCTGATCTCGCAAACGGAGTCTAAGTGGCTACACTTCGTCTAAGGTGGAGAATTTTTAATTTTTTACCTTGAGCCTCTTACATCCTTCTGGCAAGCCTTACTTGGCTAAGTCCGAGATCTGCGTACCAGTTAAACTGATCGGCTTCGACTTTCACCGCTCAGGTCATCAGTTAAACTGGTCGGCTTCGACTTCCACCGCTCGGATCACCAGTTAAAATGGTCGGCTTCACGTCAAACTGCTCGGACTTGTTAAAGACAGTGTTGCTTAAAGGATACAAGGCGCTCGGGGACTAGCTGTGCAGGTATGGCTTCCAGTACCCACAAGACATGACATGGGCCGCGCCCCAAAGGTGGCCCAACCCATAAAATCAAGACGTGCACCGTAAGACTACATGAAGATGTGATTTATTGTATAATATCAGATATGATATTTTTTTTAATTCTATCCCTCCAGAGTATATAAGGAGAGGCAAGGATCTCCTAGACGATAGATCGAATCTCATATTCAATACAATCAACCAAAAACACATGACATAGGGTATTACGTCGATCAGACGGCCTGAACCTGTCTAAACCGCTGTCTTTGCGCCCGTGTCACCATTCGGTTCCTATTACGCACACCTCCACTAATCATCTACTACCGTGGGTATATCCCTCGATAGACTGCCGACTAGATTTCGTCGACACTCCATAGGCCTGATAGTCAAAATACATTTGCACAGAGCGCTTACACATACGAACAACAGTTTGTGTTTTACATGGCGTTTGCAATAGCCTGACACCATGTGTTTGCAATCTCTTTTTCTGCTCTTGGTAGCCTTGCCCCCCATAAGAGTGCTTCTGCTTTGCAGGCCGCCAAGGCCCCAGCTAAGGTCGTTCGCTCTGTCCTGAAGATTTTGTTGTTGCACCATTTCCAGATGTGCCAGCAACATAGAAGTAGGAATGTCCCAAAGTGACGAGCAGGTATATGGCTCGGGTGCTGAATGTCCATTAGTTTCTGAACTTGCCAGGTTGGTGATGTTGCAATACTGATGGCGCTCCAGAAGCTGCATCCTGCTGCGCATCCGAATATGACATGGGCCGGAGTCTCATCCGAAGCATGGCAAATTTCGCAAGTTGCATCACTGACAATGCCTTTCTTCATCTGGTTCGTCCTGCACTGAATACGCCCTTGGGATAGCAGCCATGCAAAGAATTTCACGCGAGGCGGCGCCTTGTTTGGCCATACAAATTTGGACCATGCATCCGGGTTGGAGTCCGCCGTCTTCAGCGTGCAATATATGCTGCAGTGTCCAGGCTACCATCGCGCTTGAGCAAGGGACTGCATCGTCTGTCTTTCTGCTCCGTTAGTATTAGTGTTGTGATCTTGTGTTGCACCTGGTTCAGCTGCTCTTCCACCATATCGGATCGTCTTGCCACCAGAGAGTGCACAAGGCCCCCCTGATACGCTTGTGCAACCGAGAGTCCCTTGTTTTTACAGTGGTTGTGCAGTTCTGGAAAACGGTCTGCAAAAGGGTCATCCCCATCCCAAGCATCATACCAGAAAGAGGTGAACTCGCCATTGCCTAGCTGCACTGTTGTGATGGCACGGTAAACTGGTAGTAGCTCACGCAAGGATTACCAGTGGTGTCCATGAAGATTGCCTTGAAGCGACGCTATGTTGGCAATTCTATCTAACCCAATTGACCCATGATGAGTCGTCACTTTGGTGTAGCCTGTGTATGAGCTTCAGTAGCAGACATGTGTTCTGAACCTTCGTATCTTTCAGACCGAGTCCTCTATCTTTTGTGTCACATACATGAGTCCAGGCCACAAGGCTCTTTGCCCCGTTTGCATTGTCAGAGTCTGTCCATAGGAATGCTCTCCGACGACGATCAACTTGTTCAATCACTCCAGGTGGAACAGCAAGCGCACACATGGCATACACCAGCTGACTATCCAACACTGAATTGACCAGCGTTGCCCGTCCCATGTGGTTGAGCAGAGAAGCTTGCCAACCAGCTAGATACTTATCCGCTTTGGCGATTTGGGGGGCATAAGCAGACAAACGGAGCTTGTTGTTGGACAGTGGCAGCCCAAGATATGTTTGAGGGAAGCCTTCTCGCCGGCATCCAAGTGCCGAAATGCATTGGGCCACAGTCTCTTCATCCATGTGAATGGGCACAGCTGGCGTCTGCAAACTGATCGAGCAGTGTGCGAAGTCTTGTGATGTCTAAGGGATCTCCACGGACAAGCAGCAGTGTATCATCTGCGTACTGAAGAGCTGGGCATCGCCCATGTTGGACTATCGGGTGTCTTATTGCTGGGTCCTTCTTGATCATGGACTGCAGCACGTCCGCCATCAAGATGAACAAATATGGAGATATGGGATCCCCTTGCCTGAGTCCTCGACGGCAGTTTATCCACGGTCCGGGGACACCATTAACCAAGATCGCCGAATGTGATGAGCGCAGGATGTGCATCATCCATCTTCGCCATTTGGGGTGAAAACCTCTTGTCTGCATAATCTTGTCCAGGCCACCCCAGTTAACGGTATCAAAGGCTTTGGCGAAATCCAACTTGATCACCAGCGTTGGTAACCTGCGTTTGTGACAGCATTGAAACAACTCCATGGCATATACAAAGTTCTCAGTAATGGATCGACCTTGGATGAATCCAGTCTGGTCTAAGCTTCTTGATTTGTGACTGCAGCCTTGTAGTCAGGACCTTGGTCAGTATCTTGACGCAGCAATTTTGAAGGCAGATGGGTCTGAAAGCGGAGACTGTTGTTGCTCTAGGCTTTTTTGGCAAAAAATACCATGTATGATCTGTTCACCCTTTCCAGTTGCGCTTCTTCTCTGTGAAAGGCATCCATGAAGCACATGATGCTGTTCTTGACCGTTCCCCAGGCTGCAAGATAGAAGCTTGGGCCAAACCCGTCTGGCCCTGGTGCACTATTTTGGTCCATAGCCTTCACTGCCTCCCATGTTTCTTCTACTGTGAAAGGATCAACAAGGTCCTCAGTTGCCGCTGGACTGCCTTGATACAAGGCCTGACAGTCAAATTGCCACACCGAGCTACCTTCCGTGCCTATGATTGTTTTGAAGTGATCATTCAGTGCCTGGACTTTGCCATAATGATTTGTAATTTGTTACCATCACCCTCATCCACTTCAATGCTTCTAATATTGTTTCTTCGCATATGGCTGTTGGCTTGAGCTTGGAAGAAAGCAGTATTGCTGTCACCTTCCCTGATGGCTCTGAATTTCCCCCTCTGCTTCCAGTATGCAGCTTTCTGCTTTAGTTCCTTGGCTAGCCGCTCACTGCTTAACTGACGGACCTGAATTTCAGCATTAGAAAGGCAACGGTCTTCTTCCAGAGAGTCAAAGAGTTGTATAATAAATTTGCAATTTTGTATGATAGTAGGAGGCGCCATGTTACGCCTACTCCATACCTTTGCCGCAGCCCGAACTGATTTGAGGCGCCCCGCCAGGGCTCCTGCAGCATCGGTGTGATGGTTGATTTCATGCCAGGCAGGGAGCACATCAGGGAGGAAATTATTGTTCAGCAGCCAAGCGTTCTCAAAGCGAAAAATGTTTGTTTTAGGTATGTCAGTAGACAGGGAGGCTAGGAGAGGTATGTGATCAGAGGTTGGGCGCGTGAGGCCATGGAGAAAACAGGAAGGGAAGGGCCGATCAAGATCATTATTGTGGAAGACACGGTCCAGCCTAGCTAAAGTGGGAACGGTACGTTTGTTGGACCAGGTGAAGCGATTCCCAGTCAGAGGGATCTCCAGCAGCCCCATCTCATTGATAGTGTCATTAAAGGCTGAACAGAGTGCATTATCTATGACGGGGGTGTTTTTGTCGCTCGCATTACGGATGAGGTTGAAATCCCCAGAAAGGAGCCAGGGCCCTTGGAAAACGCTGGTGAGGTTGGCTAGGGTGAGAAGAAAGTCCATGGACTCTCTGTGGTCGGCGGGAGCATATATATTAGTGACTGTGAAGGTGTGATCCGAGGTTGTGGAGATGGAGTAGGGGTGAGCAGTGTAAACTGTAAGCAGGGAGAAGGTACCCTGGTCCCAGGCGGTGAGAGTGCCGCCCCGAGAACCGGAGGCACTGGAGAAGCAAAAGGAAGAGGTCATGTTTGGAGGAAGGAAGGAGGTTGCTTTGAAGTAGTCACAATCGCGGAGTTTCGTTTCCTGCAAACAGACAATCAAGGGATTTGCTGTTCCGGCTGCGTCGCGCACGATAGTGCACTTATCCAAGTCGCCAAGCCCGCGCACATTCCAGTAAAGAACAGAGAACAATTTTGAAGACCTAATCATTTTAGCCCGGGTACAACAACAAACCAGGAAACAAGGAACCGAATGCAGCAGCCAAGGGCTGGATGCCAACGGTTCAGGACGCAAAGAACTGCAGAAGAATACAAAGAAAAGGAAGACTGACGCAAGCTAAGACAGCAAAACAGGACACGACCGAACATCAAACCAAGGACCCAACAAAGTAAATTAAAACCCGGGGGAAAATGCAAGCAGACGCGGACACAGGTGTGGCAATACATGGCATGCGTTGTACTTGGAGGGTTGTCTCTGATCATTCCTGGTGCATGGGGGACACCGCATCGACAGCAACAGCTGTCGAGGAGCCCAAGCCTGCAACGTGGATGAGCTTTCGCAGGTCTGGGATGGCAATGGGGATCTTGTTCCTGCTCATGAGGCCGCGACGGGTCACATGCTACTGGACGGCCTGGGAGCAGGAGGCCAGCGAGTCTTGCAGTGCTCTCCTCTGTACAGCCTTATCAGTCATGTCCACGAACTTGCCGTTGTTCTTGGCCGCAGGGCGAGAGCTCTGCCTCTTTCCAACTGCTGCGGGGTTAGCGCGGCTGTTACGGGGGCGGCGGCCGCGGGTGGCTTGAATGGCAGGTGAAGGTTGGCTAGCGTGGGAGGTTGTCTCTGTTCCAGTGGAGGTGGCTTTGGTGTTGGAGGATTCAGTTTGCTGAACTGAATCAGGTGGTGGCGTGATGGCGGGAGTTCAACATCTTTTAAAAGATTATTAATAGAACTTGAAAGCAAACTAGGATTACTACCCAGACTAACACCTAGGTGAGAAATACTCGAGGAAATAGCAGCATCAGAGTATGGAATAAATGAGAAGTCAGTGAAGTTACCTCCAAAGTCCAAATCCTTCCACGTCATCCTCTTCTTCGTTTTCTGCATGGAGTCGATATCGCTGTTTCGCCAGCCGGGGGCTTGAACGCTTCGGCGTATTCCACACTTCCTCGATCGCCGCAGCAGCCAGAACAGTCGCTAAGGCCGGCGGCACCTCTCCAGCTGCACTCGTCACTGTGCTATCTGCCACATTCGCAGACTAAACTGTGCCAATAGCAGCTGCTAGGCCACGAGTAGCAGCAGCTGCCGGCTCCACTTCCCCTGCTGTAACATGGACAGCAGCCAACCCATGGCCCTTTTTGTTAAAAAAAACCATGGCCCTTTTCACCGGCGCCAACAACAGCAGCTATGCCCAGGACCCTGGCCTCTAGCTTTCCAGCAACGCCAGCCTGTTCGGGAGGCCGTAAACGATCGTTGATTATTTACTACTAGCTGGTTTGGTGTGAGAAAAAAACATTGTTCCCGGCTGAAAATTTACGATCGTTTACGAGCAAGGGAACAGGCTGGATCTCCGGACACTGCATAGATTCCCAGCATCCACACTGGTGGTGCCTCCCTGTCCCAGATCAACATTAGAGTCCACCGAGTCCAACTACAGGAACTCCATCAGAGACCTGACCACCGCCTAAAAGGGACCCCGCAGACCCACTTTTCTGAGTCTGCTGCATTTCATCACCTACAAGGCTACAACATCATCATCCGAGAGAGGTACCTCCATATTCACATCTTCTCCATCATAGTCCAGCAAGTCCACCTTATCATCCGAGTCGACATCCCCCACAAAACCATCAAAGTCGGAGTGCTCATCCTCAGCAAGAACCTTATCAGCGCATTCAAGTAACACTTTTTCCACTACAAGATACAAAATATTATTGGCCATGTTCCGGATCTTATTTTCCACAGCGTCATCCCCGTCAATGTTGTTGCCCTCCTCCATAGCATCTGTCGGTTTAGCTCTTTTGGCCGATTTGTCCACCTCACTTTCACTCTCGTTCTCCCCTTCCCCATCTTCTCCACTATTGCCGAAGTCCAGCTCTACCTCATCCCCATTTTCATCAAAGCCCACCTTTTCCTTCTCAATTTTTAAGCTCAAAGTAGTGATCTCCAATGACGACATCCATGCTAGATGGAATGAGCCAAGGATCCAAAACTGCCACCAAAATCCTCCCAAAGTCGTTCTTCCAAGTTGTAACCATATCAACCATTTGAGTAGAACCGAACATAGTCCCAACAGCCCATAAATTAAAATACTCCATCATCCTTCTCCACCTACCAGTCACCCGTAGCGAAACCTTAGATAACAGAAACCCCTCCTCCTTTACATGCCACAGCGACGACGTCGCCCAACAGGATTGATGATACCATGTGACAACTGCTGTCGGAACAAGCTGCACGCTAGCTAGCGGTCTGCTCGGACTCCCATCCACAGCACAAAAAGTGTAGTAAATTTTAAGTTAATATAGTAATCATCATTCACCAAAAGGTTGGATTTTGACAAATACACACAGCTACTAGCTGATTGATGATACATGCACACAAGTAGTAAGTGTTTGCTGGCGTACGTGATGGGGCGCAGGGAGTGACAATCCTGATGATCCCGAAGGCGGCACCGGGGCCGCGTCCGGCTCCGTGCTCGGCCAACACTGCGGAGTGCGCACGGCCGTTGCCGCGTTGGACGCGCAGCTGGGCGTGGTGTACCTAACGGCGCTGGGCACGGGCGTGCTCAAGTCGAGCGTGTCCGGCTTTGGCTCCGACCAGTTCGGCGAGTCAGACTGCGGTTTGAAGAATCAGATGATGCACTTCATTGTCAAATGGTTCTTCTTGTTCATTTCGCCCGGCTCGCAGCTGGTCGTCACCGTGCTCATCTATACGTCTAGGACAACCTGTACCACCACCGTCGCCACTGGCCTCGTCGTCTTCCTCGCTGGCACCCGCAGGTACCGCTTCAAGAAGCTGGTGGGGAGCCCGCTCATGCACATTGCCACCGTGGTTGTGCGATTTTTTTTATTTTAACGTTTTTTGGAAACTAATTTTAAATCTAACCCTGTCTGTTTTTTTTTTCTTCAAAACTAACACTTTTGGCCGTGCCTATTGCCATGCGCGCGGCTAAAAGCCTGTGCCGCGCTATGCATGATGGTGCGGCAGGGGGCTGATGTGGCGACGACCGGAAAGGTTGACGGTTGACGTGGCAGGGCCTGCCGCGCCACCCATCTTGGCGCGGCAGTGCCACGTCACGGAGCATAGCGCGGCGGTACCTGAACGGTTTAATCGGAACTTTCCGCGCCGATAGTGGGAGTTAGTCTAGATACTGCTTGACGTAAAACCAATAATGGATTTGTTTCTGTCTTTTGTTGAATCTTTTTCACGGCCGAATAGAGAATTTGATAAGCCAATGATTTTTTTCCGTCTTTCATAATACGGTTAACCACCATGTTAACTAATCGATTATGAATAATTGGATTGGATTAAAACGAATATTTTTTAATGGAACTTATTTTTTGACTTTTTGGCCTCATATTGTAGGATCGGCAGCTACGCGACCATGGACCTCGGCGTCGAGATACCCCGGGATTGCCGCTTCCTGAACTAGTTGCTACTTAATCTCGCCGACAGTGCTGCCACGACGCATTGAAACGAATATGAAGCAAATAAATGAAGTTCATGCGCAAGTTGACAAGCTGCCATATAACATATTCATTGGTTTGACATAAGTTTGACATAACATAACCAACTAAGCCTGCAAGTTTCGGACGCCAATATTGATTCGACCTAACAAACTAAGACCCAGGAGTGTAAGGATCCCTCGAACGCCTCTGTCTCTTCAGATTTGTTGGCAACACATTGGGAGTGTAGCCAACGTCAGTGTGGTCGTGTCGTCGGTGCGTACGACTCGTACCCTGCAAGTATATGATATGCACGATTACTTAGAATTCTTTATGATCGTTAGTTCATGTAGCCTACGTATTTAAAGAAACTATCTTTGTTAGTACCTGTGAGGCTCCTTGAGTACCAAGCGGGGCACCACCTTGCTGAGACATGTCGATCTCGTCCTGTGGCCAATCGTCCCACTGGTCGTGCTGTCTACGGAAGCCTAGAGGGTCATCGTCGTCGTCATCGTCCTCGTCGTCCTCGGTTGTAGTGTCCTTCCCAGCGCTATAATGTGGTGGTGTACACACCGTAGAAGTGGCACCTATCACCGGCTGAGAAGAGCTGGCTGGTGTCCTCAAAGAGGCTGAAGACGTGACACCTGACCGTGCTGGGAGTGGCGGTTCCTCATAAGGAGTGTCCATGCGGCTCAGCTTTTGAGCTAGCTTCCTGCAACTCTTCTTCACCTTCTGCATAAATAGACGTTAAAGTTAATGCATTTCCCGAATGCATATACACTAAAGAAACATTTTCGGAACGGACAAGTTTATGTTTACCTCCATAAAAGTCGTGAGAATGTCTGGCCCCTGCCCTCTAGACTCATGAAGCCGGAACGCTGCTTCGTTGGACAGCCTCGACAATTGTGTCGCCTGGGTACAAAAACGCGGTTGAACAGTTTTAGTATACATACTTAATACCAAATGGATAACAAATTATACCATTCAAGTATCTTACCACGTATCTTTGTAGCGGGGCTCTCTTTAGCTGTGTGTCCTCTCTAGTGGCAACGTCATACACATCTTCGATCACATCTTCTCCGAGTCCTCGTCAATCGCCTCCTCAGTGTACGGGAGCTTGATATGTGTCCTCGTAGACCTGTGAAACCACCGCAGGTACTCATCAAAGGTATGCTGGTTGTGTGGAGGACCCGCATGAACCGGCTACCGTTCCCTAGTCTCCCACAAGTGGATGTGCGTATTGTGTGTCACGCGCCAATCCTTAGTCTTGTACCTCTTCCTGCGGTCATACCTGCAACAAAATGATGTTAGTTGTACCACACACACTTCTAAATTATAGCTTTGTTATTAATCGATAACATACTCATGCAATCCTTGGTTGGGGAGTACAACGGTGGTGGATAGCCTATCATTCTTCCAAACTATCTACAGACCCTGATGGGCAAGTGAATCTCAACCACGTGGAAGAAAATAAGAGGGACATTACAACGATACTCCTCTGACTCATCTCTAGTGACAGGACTGAGATAGTACTAGAGCTCCCGAGCATCCCAAGGACACCAATGCATCTGAACATTTTGTAATTGAGTTAGACTGGGATATAGTGTACATCGAATAAGACACATGTATGATAGTAAAGAGAGCGTAACCTAGTGCTGTGTCAGGACGTCGAGACCGTCCGTATACTCTATGTACTTGCGCCTCGCATTCCCTCTAACTAACTCTAATTTTGTTCAGATATACAGAGCTGTAGGGAGTGTATCCTGCCCGTTCCATTGCTACATTGAACACGATAATGAATGAGCCATTAATAAACTCATCATATGTAACCATATCGAAGAATATAATGAACTGAAGTACTTACCGGTAAACCAGTATTAAGGGGCCTCCCAACGGGCCATCGTAACCAACACCAAACCTAGAGTAGGTATGAGCAACCCCAAGGTTCGCATACCCTGAGGTGCGACGGCAGGTAACGCATAGCTATCGATACGTCCATGCTAGGACTGCGCTACCCCAGCTGTACGCCGCTATGTTCTCCCACGGCTGGTGTAGTATGTCAAGGAAGATCCAGCTGATGGTGTTGCTCGAGGCATTTGGGAAGAGGAAGGCACCAAGAAAGTGCTAGAGCCACACTCAAGCGAACCTATCGATATGAGCCTCCTAAGCCTATGGGTCCAAGTAATCAAAGCGCTCTGTGATCCAGGATGACGAAACACCGGAACTTTTCATGAAATTGACCAAAGAAAATAAGACTCGATGGCTGCAGGAAAGCAATGCAAGTATTAAATAGCCTTGAATTTCTCACTTATTTTTCTTGGAAGCCTCGTCATCCGGTGGAAGAAAGCCAGTAAACTGAGCCACCAGCTCCCTCCAGTGATCGTTGTCAACTATCCCTATCACTGGAAGTCCCCCTAACTGAAGGCTAAAATTTGCCTTCACGTCCTGCATGGTCAAGGTCATCTTGCCATAAGGTAGGTGGAACATGTGGGTCTCAGGCCTCCACCTGTTATAAGAATAGAACGACTGTTAGTTGCCTTAAATTTGTTACAAGAATGTTTACATACAAATAAGGCACTTACACCTGTCTACAGTTGCAGTAAGTAGTGCTGGGTCAAGGGGCGGAACACTGTAGTTGACAACACGAACAAGCTCGAGGAAACCGGCACGCCGTATGTACGGCGCGTAACGCTCGTCCCACTGGTGTGCCCTGGTGTGCATGCAAGGCCTCAAAGGAGGCAAGGCCACCTCTGCGTCGTTGTCACTCAAGATGTGTGCTCGGTGCTGGTCGTCATACTCCACCTCAAGAATGGAGTACAACGGGTGCTGCGTGGGAGGGGCCATCCTGTTACAAATTAATAAACAAAGGGTTAGAGTATTCAAATTAACAAAATTCAAATTAACATTATGTAGCATTACAAAATTTGAAGTACTTGTTATGCAATACGAACATAATATGAAAGCACATGTATATATTCAAAATAACATTAACAGACATATTAAACAACTTCACTAGGAATATAAGCATTTGACAAAACTTCATACTACAACACACAACCTCAAACCTAAAAACTAAATAACTAAATAACTAACTATAAACTAAATAATAAATACCTAACTATCCAAACTATACTACAACACACAATCTCAAACCTAAAAACTACCTACCTAAATCACAAATAAATTCACTAACCTAACTATCCTAAATCACTAACTATCCTAAATCACTAACTATCATAAATCAATAACAATCCTAAAACCCCAACTATCCTAAATCACTAACTGTCCTAAATCACTAACTATCCTAAATCACTAATTATCCTAAATCAATAATAATCAAAATAGCATGAAATCGAGAGGGAGGTACCTTGGTAGGAGCGGGCGGCCTCGACGCACCAGCATTCGTGACGCGGCCGACATGGGCGGGCGGCCATGCAGGCGCTGTGGTGGTAGGGCGCTACGCGGTGGTGGGCTGGCAGGCGGGCGGGCGCTGCGCGGCGGTGGGCATGCGAGCGGGCGGGCTCGCTTGCGATATTTATCTGGCCCTGCCGCGCCATGCTCCGTGGCGTGGCACTGTCGCGCCAAGATGGGTGGCGCGACAGGCCCTGCCACGTCAATCGTCAACCTTTCCAGTCATCGCCATGTCAGCCTCCTGCCGCGCCACCATGCATGGCGTGACACAGGCTTTTGGCCGCGCCGTGGCAATAGGCGCGGCCAAAAGTGTTATTTTTGAAAAAAAAATAGACAGTGTTAGATTTAAAATTAGTTTTCAAAAAGTGTTAAAATTAAAAAAAATCTCGTTGTGCCACATGGCACAGGCGACGCCTCCCGTTGTCCGTTGACCCTGCCATGCTCTACAACATCAATGTTGGTAAGACAACGGGAAACAAGCGTTCGCTGCGAATCGTCACATAGGGCATCGCAGATCCCGTTGATCTTGGTGGCACAGCGTTGGCGGGCTAGGACTCAATGCCCACCTTGGCGGCGCTGCGTCGATACTGGAGTCGAGAATAGGAGCCTACGGGGTGAGGAGAAAGGTGTTGGATTTACCCAGGAACCACTCAAACACACAAACGCCAACGCTCTTGGTTAGAGGTAGAAGAAGCACAATAGACGTACTAATTTCTGATGGTGAACATCGCGGCGACAAACTCACCTGTATCTTGGTTACATATTCACTGGACTTGGCAACTAAATACAGTGGAGCATAGGGCTAATATGGGCCACAGACTCACATGCCTGGTATGGCAGAACTGTCCAAAATAACACGCTTTCGGAGGCGCTTGTCTTCTACTAGACACTAAACATCCCAAAAGATAGCTACATCGGACAGTTCCATCGAGCACACCTCACGGGAGAACTCGAATCAATTCATGTTTTACCTCCAGAATCCAATAATGAGTACGAGCTTACAATACTTAGTACATTTCATACAACAAGAGTTCTTGAAAATTATTTATTACAATACCAGGGTTCAGAGTGTGATAATTAAATAGCGAAATAAAAATAAACATCTAGTGGAAATGATAAAGATTCATCTGTGCCCACCAGAAGAATCCTCCACACATGAGCTACTCCTCAAGCTACACTTACAACAGGGTAAAATAAACCCTGAGTACATAATGTACTCGCAAGACTCCAAGGGGTATGATAGGCAATATGAGTTTGCTGTTTTTTTTGTTTGCAAAAATCATTACTAGAAGTACGTTCTTAAGATCAAGTTTAATTAGCAGTCATGATTACTTCATTACCTAACCATTCTAGGTAAGTACCTGTTCTACTTTCAAGCAAGGGTTGAGCAATCAGAACCAATTTACCATCTTTCATATTTTAGTTCTTACTACGGTGCTAGACCATAGTCAAGTCATACTGTCTCATAGAAACGGCGATTCGCGAGCCAATGTATCCTAGTTAAGTACCATGAAACACACGTCCCATTTGTACTCTAGGCACAAACAAGACCAACCCATTCCAATCCTATCACGGGGTCTAGGTCCCCGTCCAAATTTGGACCCCAAATCCCCACACTTGAGACCTGGTCTCAATACGGTGCTTAGACCTCCACCTTTTCCCGCCTCTAATCAGTCGGTCCAAAAAGAGCTAGAACCCACGACAAGAGCGTAACAAGCCTTCCCGCTCCCATAAGCAAGTATGTGCTCAGGATAATAAGTTTTGACTTGACTACCATCCATAGCAACGGATGGTCTTCAATCAACACGGATAGGGAAAATAGTGTAACCAAGCTAAGCCCTATGGCCGTGGGACACAACTCGTTACACCCATCAATACCAATACCATATCACGGTCCGGTCTCCATTTTCCTTTCATCATTTTTATCATGAGAGTAATTATAATAATCACCTATTGTGAGTAATGGTAGGTTACTCACGCTACCAAAAACCTAAGCATAGCAGCTACTCGAACCTGCACTAGTAAGACTCATATGACAGGTATATCTATGCATGTGGTTTCCATAAAATTCCTGTAACATAAATGCACATCACATATATACATATAGTGATTATCAAAAATAAAGGTTATGCACCGGGGCTTATCTTGGGCAGACGTGGTGTCAGCCGAGTCAGTCGGTGGTGGCTCCAGGACCTCCTCCCTCACGAAGACCTCCTCCTTATATTCCTCGACGATCTTCTCTAGCTCGTGATCGTCTGTGGTCACTATCTCTATCAACTCGTTCTCTACATACATGCGATGATGACACAACCATTTAGCATTTAGGCAACAACAGCTCTTAAAATAAGAATACGCACACCAAGCTACTAAACTAGCTCTAATGACTAAGATACTAAGCTAATTATCATCTTCATCAAGCAAAGTGTTGGGTTCAACTAACAAACCCTTAGCTTGGCAAATTAAAGATATATCTTCATTTCTACTAGTGATTTAATGTATATTGAAACAAAGAGCATTTAACTACGCTAATGCTTAGTCTATTCTAAAGCTACAAAAATTATAATGAGCACATAATAATACAATGAAGCTATCATAAAAAATTTAGGACTAAAGCTATCACCAATTTACCATAAAATTTCCTACAATAATTAACTTAATATTATTAAGCATTCTCAATCGATTTAATAACTCCTAATATCAACACATATAAGTATGAACTAAATACACCAACAAATAGATCATAATTTTATGAACCTAATAAAATTTGTTTCACAATTTTGGGACACCTACATGATTTTATATTAATTACCAAATATCAGCTTAGAAATTAAATTAGAAAACCATTTCTAATTCCTTAGAAAAAAAGGAAAAGTGAATCTCCCGTGCGACCCAGCGCGCGCACGCGTGGCGGCCTGCAGATACGGCCCACGTAGAGATGGCCTGCGCCAGGGAAATCCCACGCGCGCTGGCGATTTTACAAATGAGACCTCGAACTCCTCCTAATTCATAACTAAGTACTAACACTATTTTCTCCTCTCTCAGATCTTCTCACTTAACCCCCCCGGCTTCCCTAGAATGTACCCCCGCGCACCTCTGGCAAACCCGTGCCCGGCGGCACGGCGAGCGATGGCCACGCCGGCCACCAGAGACCCACATTGGTTCGTTGGTCAGGCCGACATTCGACTATGGTCCCACTGCCTACGCCAAGTAGCAACGCAGAGGCGACGGGACACGCTGGAGTTAGCTACGACGGCGCACGGCCATCTGCGATTGTGGTGCGACCGCCTCGGTGAACTAGAGCACCTAACGACCTAACTGGCTAGCGAGTGAGCATCAGGAGACTACCATGGACCTAGCCATGGTGGTGGGTGGAGCACAGGGTGATGGAGAAGGGTTGGCCACGTGCGGCCGAGCCGTGCGGTGGCGCACCGCGGCGGCACGGTCGTGTCAGCGACGACGGGGAGACAGAAGCAGTTTGGCTAAGGCACGCAGGGTAAAGAGGAAGTCAAGGTGAAGCTAGTGGTGCAGGTGAATTGGTTTGGGATGGGCGGTAGGAGGGCTGCCCTCGACCATGGTCGAGTGCGGCCTTAATGGCACGGCGGCGGGGAAAAGCTCCAAATTAGAGCTTGGCAGTGCCTTCTTCATGGCTGGGTGGGGGCGGGCAGCGAGAGGACGTGATGGTGAAGCCATGGATGCGATGAATTGAATGAAAGTGATCGATCGCTGGGTAATTTAGTGGCGTGGCTCGACGGCGGTCAGCAGAGACAAAGAGGAAGACCGAGCCGGCAGGTGGGCTTAACATGGCCTTGCCTTGGCAGGATATGATCAGCACGATCAGGGCATCACACACACGGACGCAATCGGACAAGCATGTGCGTCCATCGACCGACATGGCCCACGCGGTTATAGTGCCATAAATGGCAAGGCGACGGTGAGCTCCACCACGTGCGCATGAAAACGACGAGCACCAAACTGGCCCAGCAACAGGGTAGGGGTGGAGAGGGAGGCATGGACATGACGGTGAGGTGACGGCACCTACAGCGACTACGTCACGACATGAGGCTGGTCGGCAGGGCATCAGTGTGGTGAGGCAGGCGGCCACGCCGCTCGGTCGTGCGAGCAGCAGCAGCGGCTCCACGCGGCAGAGCCAGTGGTGACCAGGACAAGGTAGTCGTAGTCGACCACGCACAGCAGTGCACGTGCGCGCACAAAGCAAGCCGGTGTGGCGACGTTGCGCCCCGAGACGTGGTGACCGCTCTCACCCGGTGAACTAGCGCGAAATCATGTCTTGCACAAATTTTAAAGTGTCTATAACAACTAAACGGTTGCTTCTGGACCTAAACCAACTCACCATGCTCAAGATGGCATGTGAGGCTACCAACCCAAGATAAAACATGACACCATCCCTTAACTTGATTTCACAAAATTAATTGCCAAACATAGCATTGTCTTGCTATCTATAAACTTGAAAATATTCTAAATCTTTGAGCTGAACTTGATTCCAAGTTGCATTTCTAGGCCATTAGAAGCATTACCTAGCGAAGTTATTTTTCAACAGCAAGGATTTCATTATCATCTACAAAGTCCATACTCTAAACTTTATTTAAGTGCTATATATATGTTCTATAGTGTTTTTGTTCAATGAAAATTAGTTTTTAGCCCTACTTGATATACATGAATTATGGAGTAGCTTTTCATTTAACATTTTAATGATCATCTTAAGTTACAAAAAAATTCATCCACACAATCTACCACATACGTTATCACATAAACATGATGCTCATGACATATTTTAGTAATTTGTTTAGGGCGTACCACCGAGGGATGTGTGGTTTTTTGACGTATTTGGTATGACAACAGGTAATAATGTCATTATATCATTCGGTTTATGACATTATGTTTTAGGCAATTCGACTTGGTGACAATAAAAGGTTGTATGTCACAAAAACATCATATAGCTAGTTCAATTCCATCCAATGATGATATTTGTGATGTCACAGAGGCATTTTCTGTGTCACAAAGGCTAATTTAAAAATTCCATCAATCTATGATAGAGTTTGTGCGTTAAAAAAATAAAATATTGATTTGTTTAAACACAAACAAAACATGCAGTCATGTGATGTGAAGAGGGGTCGCTAAAAATATCAAAGCACCGGTGGACGATTGGTTGTTTAAGACTTATAGTCGGTCGCAATAAAAAATGTATGCATCCATTGTTTTAAAAATAATTAAAGAAACATTGAGTGTTTTTCTTATCATGTGTGTAATTATTCATTTCTAAACTCAAACTAATAGGTTGGTGATATGAAAAGGTTACGTAGAAAAGTGAAGTGGAGAGATAAAAATTAATAGAGACATACATTCATATATAAAGAAAGAAAGAAAATAAAATAAAAAGAAAACAAATTTAAACACACACACACCACCCTGAACACCCGACGCTCGTTGTATCCTCCCTGCGCCTGACGCTCTCTCGCGTAGTCGCGTGCGCGACTGCACAGCCTGAGAGCCCAGCGAGGTGCGCGTCCTGAGAGGCCCAGCAGGCATGCGAATTTTTTTTTTCTTTTTTGAGGGGCAAGTATGTGAATCCTAAGTGCCAGCCCATTTGCAAAGGGTCAAGCGTGAGCATAGAAATTACCCAAAAAATCAAGTTGCTGCTAGGGGCACTCGAACCTCGGACAGAACAGATCAAAGGCAACAGGCTCACCACTACGCTGTGATGGTTTTGGTAATCAAGTATCCATCCATAAATTTATAAAGCAACTGTAGCAGCAAATTGACTTCCCACTCAGCACCCAGCGGACGTACCGCTCGAACCTAGGATTCGGCCCATCACGTAGGGGACTCAGGACCCACCAACAGCTTGTTTAACAAAAAAAACTACAACAACTAGGAATGGAAGCTGGTACCTCACTCTAGGCCTCTAAGCACCATACCATTAGACCACGACTAGTTTTTGTTCAATTGCTGTGACCACCCCATATTTATAAACAATCAACATTACAGAATTTCTAGAGTAAAATATAATAAAATACTAGATAAATCAATAAACAAGATTTCTAACTTTTAATCTATGGATGAAGCTTCAAAATTGTTTATTACAATCATACAAACTCTAAATTGGATGATCTTTTTTCATTGTCCATCTACAATAATTATATATGCATGGTTCTATGAAACATAGGAGTTGTAGTCCAGGTTCCATGAAATGGCGCATCGATTTTTGTGATCCATTCAAACAATGTAGGATGGAGAAATGACCAATACAAAATTTATAGATATTAATGATTTCTTTAGCTTTGTAGTTGACAACTTTTCCATTTAAAGTCATTTAGTATCCCAAAATTTTGTTTGAAGTTCTCATATTTTGAAATTCAAATATTGAACTGTTCAAACAAAGTCGGATGGAGAAATGACCAATACAAAAGTTGTAGATATCGATGAGTTCTACAACTTTGTTGTTGATGACCTTTTCATTTAAAATCATCTACTGTACGTTGTTCACAAATGGATACATCTCTCACATAGTTGTATGGCTAAGTGAAAGATCTATCTATTTGTAAAAAATGTATAGTCTCTCTTTATTAAAATTGCTTGAAATTTTTATGCAGTGCTTATAGACCTAAAGTATGTTGTTGTGTCAATTTATAGATTTTTCTAACCAAATTAAGATATTATTACAATTATATTGTGGAATTACCATGCAATAGTTGTAATAATATCTAAATTTGGTTAGAAAATTCTACAAACTTGCGTGAAAGCATGATTTTGGTGTATGATCATTCCTTAAAAAATTCAATTCATTTTAGCAAAGCGTTACTGCATATTGTTCACAAATCTATACATCTCTCACATAGTTACATGGCTAAGTGAGAGATGCATCTATTTATGAAGGATGTATATAGTTTCACTTTGTCAAAATTGTTTGAAATTTTATGGAATGCTTATGGAACTAAAATATATTGTTTTGTCAATTTGTAGATTTTTTCTGACAAAATTCATTTATTATTGGAAATATATATCGTTATGAGGGCATTAAACTTATTTTATATTACTTAATAACTATAATTAAGTTGTTGAGAAAGAATTTAAACTAAATTAATAAACATAATGACGACACTACGAGCTCAAAACTTAATTAAAGCACTTAAATGATGTGCTTATATTAAATAGCCAAGGAAACTTATATTCTAAAATAAATAAGTCTTAATTCGGCCTTTAAAAAAAAGGAACAAACAAACCAGGCCATTCGGCTCCTAAGTGTGCGGCCTGCTAAGGCCCGTTCAGCTCAGAGAAGCCCAATAAAGACATGAAACAGGGAAACCCTAATACCAAAACGATAGCAGCCGTTGATCTCAATCTGATGGCTAGGAATCATCTGAACAAGAAAAACACATATATAAGCCAATGAAACCCTAGCGAGCTCCTCCTCAGTCCTCACACTCTTCTCTTTCTCTCCCATCGGCCGCCGCTTTCTTGCTTCTCGCACGCGGTGGCGCTGGCAGTGGGCGGCCCTAATGCGTGCGTGCTACATGCAACAGGCAAGGCGCTCCTCTAGGATCCGGGGCGGCGGGGCCCCACGACAGCGAGGTGCGGGCGCGCGTGTGGGAGGTGGCCTGCTGTTGCGCAAAAGGTGCAGCGGCCCGGTGCGTGCGGGTGAGCCGCACTTATGCGCATGGTGGAAGAGGCGACATAATACTGTAGAGAGATGATCAACTGGACGATTCTATTGATCATATGGCGTGTACATATATAGATTACATCAGAGGCCTTTTGGCCAAGTCTGTACATGCGCATACAGTTACAACGAGAGCGGACGAGCGCGCAGAGCGGGAGCTTGGGCGCCGCGGAGACCGGGCTCGCGTGGACGCAGTGAGCGCGGCGAGTGCGCACGGAGTAGCGCCGAGTCCGCACCCGGAGTAGCGCCGAGTCCGCACTGGTCGTTGGTGATCCGAACAGCCTAGGCGCTGGGCTTAGCCGTTGCTGAGTTTCCGTTGACACGCCAATGGCTACCTTCTCGCGGACAAAATGAATGTCCAATTCTATATGCTTGGTTCGTCGGTGATGGACGGGATTCCTGGCCATGTAGATGGAAGAAATGTTGTCGCAGAACGCCACGGTTGCGCTGGGAATCTTGCACAAGAGTTCGCCGAGGAGATGACGAAGCCAGGAGCACTCAGCCACGGCATTGGCGATGTCTCGATACTCCACTTCGGCGCTGGACCACAACACCGTAGTCTGTCGTTTAGACGACCACGATATCAGAGAGTTGCTAAAGAAGACGCAGAACCCAGACGTAGAACGTCGCGTGTCCGGGCAGCCAGCCCAGTCGGCATCGGAGTACGCGGTGATGGTCGGCGTCGGAGCTACGCGGAGCTGAATGTTGAGCTGGACGGTGCCTTTGACGTAGCGGAGGATGCGTTTCAGCATTGCCTGGTGAACATCCCGTGGGGCGTGCATGTGAAGGCACACCTGCTGTACTGCATATGAAATGTTAAGGCGCATAATGGTTAGATATTGCAGGCCGCCGGCGATGCTTCGGTAGGCGGTGGCGTCATCAATGAGCTTGCCATCAGCTTCAGATGCTTTGGGCTTGGTGTCGGTAGGTGTGGTGGCTGGATTGCAGTTGGCCATGCCTGCATGCTCTAGGAGGTCTTCAGCATAGCCAGATTGAGACAGGAAGAAGCCATCCTGGGAGCGTCACACATTGATGCCAAGGAAGTGGCTCACCGGTCCCATGTCTTTGACGGCAAAGGCGTCGTGGAGCCTGGCGATGAAGTGCTGTAGTAGTGGTGTCGTGGAGGCCGACAGAATCATGTCGTCGACGTAGAGGAGCAGGTACGCCGTGGCTCCGTTATGGTGGTAGATGAATAGCGACGAGTCGGCCTTGGACTGCACAAAGCCGAGGCTGGTGACGTGCCCGACGAAGCGCTCGAACCAGGCTCGTGGTGCCTGGCGAAGTCCGTAGAGGGACCGTGACAAGAGATAGACAGCATCCGGCTGCTGGGGGTCGACGAACCCAGTCGGTTGTTGGCTGTAGACGCGCTCACGAAGGTTGCTGTGGAGGAAGGCGTTGGAGACATCAAGCTGGTGCGCCGGCCACTTGTACGTCGCCACAAGCGTGAGCACCGCGCGGATCGTGGCCGGCTTGACCACTGGCGAGAAGGTCTCGCCGAAGTCCACGCCGGGCCGCTGATTGAAGCCACGGACAACCCAGCGAGCTTTGTATCGCTCGAGGGTTCCGTCGGGGTTCAGCTTATGCTTGAATACCCATTTGCCAGTGATGACGCGGGCGCCTGGTGGTCGCTGGACGAGTGTCCATGTTTTGTTGGCCTGCAATGCATCATATTCACGTTTCATGGCAGCATACCATTGAGGGTCCTTGACTGCTGAGCAAACACTCCGTGGAACTAGGGAGATGGGCGGCGAAGCTGCCGCCGAAGCTGCCATGGCGTACTTGGGGTTGGGCTTGTGAATCCCAGCCCTTGCACGAGTGACCATCGGATGGCCGGTGACAGCACCGTTGTGAGCCGGAGAAGTGTCTACTCGAGGTGGTGTTGCAGTGGTCGACGCAGCCTCGATGGACGCTGTGGCCGTGGGCGACGTCACAGCGGGCGACACCGCGGCGCTGGACGTCCCACATCTTGGCGCTGGAGAGGATGGCCCGGCCATGTCATCGTTCGTCGGTGAGGATGCGCACCGTGCCGGGCGAGCGCTCGGCTGTAGTCGAGGCGGAGCAGCATCGGGGCTTGGCGGTGTAGGCGGTGATGTGCGGCGACGCACAGCACGCGCGTCGTGAGCTAGAGGTGGATCGTCGAGCGCCGGATCATGTACTATGCCAGCGGTCGGCGTGATGAAGTCGCGGAATGGGTAGACTGATTCGTCAAAGATCACATGGCGCGATGTGATCACCCGCCCGGACTCAAGCTCATAGCATCGATAGCCATGGTGATCAGCCGGGTAGCCGATGAAGACGCAAGTGGTAGACCGTGGCGCGAGCTTGTGTGGCGACGTGGCGAGCATGTTGGGGAAGCATCGACAGCCGAATACGCGAAGCCCGTCATACGATGGTGCAACACCGAATAGGAGAGCGTATGGCATTGCAGTGCCCGTGGCTCGGCAAGGACGTCGGTTGATCAGGTATGTCGCCGTGGCCAGTGCTTCAGCCCAGAACGTCAAAGGTGCTGCACTGGAAATTAGCATAGTACGAATGCAATCGTTAACAGTCCGGAGGATTCTCTCGGATTTCCCATTCTGTTGGGATGTGTATGGACAAGAGAGGCGAAGGTGGGTGCCGAGAGAAGACAGAAGCAGGCGCGTGGCATAAGAATCATACTCCCGGCCATTGTCTGTCTGAAAGGCGACGATGGGCAATCGGAACTGTGTATGAACATAGGAGATGAAAGCGCGAACAATAGGAAGAACATCCGATTTATTTCGCAAAGGAATTGTCCATAAATAGTGAGTGTAGTCATCAAGAAAAACAACATAATATTTATACCCTGAATGACTATAAACGGGAGACGTCCAAACGTCTGAATGCACTAGCTGAAAGGGGAAAAACGAGTGTGATGCAGAATCGGCGAATGGAAGACGAACATGTTTCCCAAGCCGGCCAGAGGAACACGAATGAGCATCAGCCTTATTACATTGAAAATGAAAACTCTGGAGAACTTGTGAGGTGATGGAGTGCCCGGGGTGTCCCAGCCGCTGATGCCACAGGGACACCAAAGCAGCAGTAGCGGTGAGAGCCTTGTGCGGAGCGCGAAGAGGGTAGAGTTCGCCGCTGCTGTCACATCGGAGCATCTTCGCCCTGGAACGAAGATCCTTAATAGAGAAGCCAGAGGGGTCAAACTCGATAGACACATTGTTATCACGAGTCAGACGGCGAACGCTAATCAAATTTTTGACAAGGCAAGGGCAAATAAGAACATCATTCAGTTTGAGAGGAGAGGTGGCAGTGGGAATGAGTGTTTGTGCTTGATGCGTGACAGGCAATCGAGCACCATTACCCACTGTGATAATGGAGGATGAAGGTCGGAGGGAGGAGGAAGAAAATATACCGGAGGAGGAAGACATGTGGGACGACGCGCCGGTGTCGAAGTACCAATCAGCAGCGCTTGGCGGCTGATACGGAGCGCCGGCGTACTGGAGCACAGTGTACAAGGCGCTGTTGTCGAAGGCACCGCCGGGCGAAGAAGGGGGCAGATGGGTCGCCGCCATGGCTTGCTGGGGCTGGAACGGCGGACAAGGGCCGAGCACGCCGGCGCCGGGGGCCCGGAAGGGCATGGGCCACGCCTGCACCATGCCCTGCCAGGGGTTGTAGCCCGCAGCTCACGGCGCGGACGGGTTGGAGTTGTTGGAGCGCTGCCCGCCGCCGTTCCCACAGCCACGTCCGCGGCGGCGATCAGGACGACCGCCGGAGCAAGAGTTGCCGCGGCCGGTGGTGGATCGAGGCGCTGTGGAGGAGGAGGAGCCGTCCTTGTTGCCGGTCGCCAAATTGGAGGACCCGTCGGGCGAGTCGTCGTGCGTCGCGGCGAGTGCCTGGCCAGCCTCAGCAGTCGCATCATGCTGAACGCTGAGCTCTTCGAGGATGAGGAAGGAGCGAGCACTCTGGAAGGTATGCGGCGGGTGCTTGGAGGTGATCGTCGGCCGGACGTAGCGGTACCGGGGGTTGAGGCCGCGGAGGAGGTTCAGGACTTGACTCGGCTCGAAGACAGGGTGGCCGATGTCGCGGAGTTGATCGGCAATCCGCTTGAGCTTGGTGCAGTATTCAGTCATGGACATGTCACCTTGTTGCAGGGAGTGCAGCTCAGTCTCCAGGTACACAGCGCGCTGCAGCTCATTATCCTGGAATAGACCTTCGACGGCGTGCCATAGAGTGAAGGCGTCGTGGCGGTCGCGGCGGACGATGTCGAAGACGCCCTTCGAGACGGTGGCGAGGATCCAGTTGACGACGCAGGAATCAACCCTACGCCACTCGCCGTTGCGATCGTCAGACGGGGTGGTGGATTGAACGTGGCTCTGCAGGCCAAATTTGCCGAGAGTGGATTCAAAGAACAGGCGCCATTGACCATAATTTCCTTCGTCCATGTCTAGAATGACAGGGACGTGATGGCGAATGGAGATGCCCTGGATGGCGGAAGCATGAGCAGGAGCGACGGAGAAGTCACCGTCGGAATCGGAATCAGAGAGGCCGGAGGGGATGGAAGCGGGCGCCATTGGAGCAGTAGAAGGATGTGTGGCGAAGGGATTTTCAGGTGAGAACCGTGGACAATGATACCATGTAGAGAGATGATCAACTGGACGATTCTATTGATCATATGGCGTGTACATATATAGATTACATCAGAGGCCTTTTGGCCAAGTCTGTACATGCGCATACAGTTACAGCGAGAGCGGACGAGCGCGCAGAGCGGGAGCTTGGGCGCTGCGGAGACCGGGCTCGCACGGACGCAGTGAGCGCGGCGAGTGCGCACGGAGTAGCGCCGAGTCCGCACTGGTCGTTGGTGATCCGAACAGCCTGGGCGCTGGGCTTAGCCGTTGCTGAGTTTCCGTTGACAAATACTTTGGTGGTGGCTCCTGTGGCGGCGGCGGTCCCTCGCTCAGGGCTAGAGCGATAGCGACTGAATCTGTCGTGGCCGAGTCCTAGCAGCAGCGCGCCTACGCCTCTGTTCTAGCTCGCGAGGCGAACCGGTGCGTGTCTTCTTAGGGCACTCTAGATCGTCGTCCAACGAGCGACTAGAGCCCAGGAGCGAGGGGCGCGTCCAGCCATCCGAAATCACTACTGCGACAGCACAAGTAGCGGTCGAGCACAAGCTAAGAGGCAAGTTTCTGTTCTAATCTCATCAGTTGGTTGGAATTCAATAGATCTCCTCCGTCATGGTGGGTTTGTTGGTGCTCGCGGATTGCAGGGAGTAGTCTGTGAAGGGAGCAAGGATGAAGATGCTGCTGCTAGTCTGTTGGATTACTAGATGATAAAAAATTGATCTTCCTCTTGATGTGCTGCTTTTTTTCCATGTGCGGTATGGGCTAATAGGTATGCGAGCTGCTCAAACATCAACCTTGTTTCATGATGCTTGAATCTTTTGCAATGAACTATCATCTGGGCTATGTTAATCAAGTTGCCTTCATGTGATCCGGCACTCGGCAAAAAATTGTGCAGATATGTGTTTTCTCTTTGGATTTGTAGTGTCCGTAGGAACTTTGTACCACATGCCGGTGCAATTTTAGTCAAAAAATGAGGAATTATTCTTTTGGACTACTATGTGTGCGTCCAGTAGTGCTAGCCCAGGTCATACTCCTAGTTGTGTCAATTTATGTTGCTGCAGATTGACCTTGCTCGTTATCATTTATGTAGTAGTAGTGATAATCTGCTCAATAGCTTGTGTCGTGTGACATGTTAGATCTGTGTGATTATTGAATCATTGATCTTCAACAGGTGCTTCCATGTTGGACTGTTCCTTGTATTAGCAACTTGTTTGATATCAGAAACTTGTTTTTCTAATTTGTTTCTCTATTTGTATAGAAAAAGCTAATTGCAGCAAAAATTTGTATAAAAATGTCTTACATTAGAGCATACATAATCAGCGTTTCAGATTTAATTTGATGTCTGATTCGAATCTAGATTTATTTTGTACTCGTGCATGTTGTTCTATGTGATTTTTCTTTTTGTTCGTTGAAGTTGCTAACTCCTCTTCTACTATGTAGGTTGTCACTGGCTGTCCCACTATTCATCAAGCCTGAGTACTGAGAATGATGGCGAACGAGTAATGGAAGTAAGCTGGTGTTTGGTTCTTTAGTCGCTTCTAAAATTCATGTCACATCGAATGTTTAGATACTAATAAGGAGCATTAAATATAGATTAATTACAAAACCAATTACATAGATGGAGGCTAATTTGTGAGACATTTTTAAGCCTAATTAATCTGTCATTAGCATATGTTTACTGTAGCACCACGTTGTCAAATCATGGACTAATTAGGCTTAAAAGATTTGTCTCGCAAAGTAGTCATAAGTTGTGCAATTAGTTTTGTAATTAGTCTATATTTAATACTCTATACATGTGCCAAACATTCGATGTCACCGGAATTTTAGGAGCGCCTAAATAACCAAAAAGGGCCTAAACGTGATGGGCACGCACAACACGACTGTGGGGCTACGATTTTTCTCTAGTTTGTTTATATGTGATGCCGATACATTGAATCGGATAATTTAAGTGGATATTTTATAATGTATTTTGAATGGTTGATTAAATATATTATGTGGGCTTCTACTCCGTACGAGTTACATGGGTTGCTTTGATCTATTATGTTTGGGCTGTTTTGATGGGCTGTACGAGATTAAAATTCTGGTTGCGTGGCCTATTATGCTGATGGGCCGGAGAAAATTTGCACCAACTGGCATTAAAATTGGATCGGAAAAAAAATTCTTGTGGGCTACAAAGTGGGCCGAAAATAAAATTTGAGAAAGCTAAACAGGCTGAAAGACTACAAATAAATAGGCTGCTATGTTAAAAAATAGGCCAAACAATGTTTTGGGTCTGTTATAAGTCTACCAACCACGTGAGCCTTAACAGGCCATATTTCAATTTTATGACATTTATTGATCTGCCAACTCAGCGCTACGTCATATGTCTACATGGCATGAGGCAAGGTTTTGTGACAGTACACTAATGTCAAAACTTGTGATGTTAGATTTATAAACGTCACATAATAAATTTGTGATGGTGGCTTTTTGATGTTTGGATTTTCAACTAGATGTCACAAATCTTAAATTATGACGTAAATTCCATATATTATGACATATTAGAATGTAAAAAAGCCACACATTTCTTGTAGCGGCCTTTATGCCATGATCCGCATGACTCGCTCAGCGATGTCCGAGAGCCTCTCGCTCATTCGGGCATCATAGCTTCTCCATGCGAACTGGCAACCACACACACCACTCACTCTATCAAACTAGTGCCTAACTCCCTATGCAACTTAGTCTCCACGATTGCATGCCAGCATGCAACCTAAAAATAGAACCTGCACACATGGACAACACCCATGGCATGGTTTATTCTAGGCAACACAGAGCGCGGCAAGGATCGAAGGGCGCTGGCCTTCATCCTACGGCGGGTGCCGCTTTCCTACACGGCATCCCTCCATGTTGACCTACATCTCGAGCGCCCACTCATGGTAGTTCGTCTTCGTGAGCTTAGGGACCTCTGTCGTGCCGCCAATGATGCGCTCCACCATGATGTGAAGTGGCAAGTCATTGTCACAGAGCCTAAGCCCCTTTTTGACATCTTAACCTGGTTTTGATACCACTTGTTGGCTTCGCCTAGGAACACACACATGCATGCAAATGTGAGCGTGAAGAAGCATAGTAGATTTTCTAGCGATGAACGCCGGCGACAAACTCCCCTATATCTTGGCTATTTCTTATTCACTAGACTGGGTAGTTCAACTCTAAAACTAGGAGTACATGGAATATTTAACCAACTAGGGGACGCACCATGGAGCTCGCCTCCACTCACCTGGTCTTCACGCCATGATCAGCACAACTTGCTCAGCAACACCTTGAGAGCCATTCGCTCATCCCTGACGTTGCGGCCCCCTCTATGCTGACCGGCTACATGCACACCACAAATTCCTAAACAACCATGCACACCACGAACTCCTAAGAATCAATGGTTGAAATAGTCTTGGTAGTCTACATGCGCAACGACTGGTTCCAACTTGACCACGGTGTGCCCGACCACAACACAACATGCCCTGGACACAGCCGCACACAGCAGCTCGCCTTCAATGGCGCGGACATGGACACAACACATGCGACACCACCATGGCGTGGCACACTACCACACACGCCATGGCACTATGTCATGGTTTATTCTAACATAGGGCACTGCAAAGGGCTAATAGCTGGGCCAGGTGTCCATGTGCGCCAACATAGACAACCATGTAGGCAAAACCAGAATCAAAACCACCTCAAGGGGTTATATTAACAGTTTGAAGATGTTTAGGGGGTAGAATACATGATTTTATAGTTCAGGGGGTGAGGTAGACACCATGACAAATGTCATGGGGTTATATTGACTTTTTCCTTAATATATATGTTGTTATCCCTTTTATTTCTAGCAAAGCCAAACTTATGAATCACATTACCAAACTTAATATACCACTATCTAGACGCTTGTTTAAGTCCATAGATAGATTTCTTCTTTAGTCTGTAGCACGTACATTCCATGTCTTCCACACCAAAACCTTCCGATTGAGTCATGGATATGTTCTCATGCAAGTCACCATTAAGGAATGCAGTCTTGATGTCAATGTGATGCAGCTCTAAATCATAATAAGCAACAAGCACCATGACGATTCTAGGTGAACCTTTCAATGAGACGAGAGAGAAAGTGTCATTATAATCAATCCCTTCTATTTGCATGAAGCCTTTTGTTACAAGCCTTGCCTTGAAATTTTCCAACTTTCCTTTGGAGTCATATTTAGTTTTGTAGACCCATTCGTTGGCTACTGGCTTGACCCCATCAGGAGTTTCTACTAAGTCCTAGACTTTATTAGAGCTCATAGATCTTAGCTCATCCTCCATGGCCTCCAACCATTTAGATGAGATTAGGCTCATCATGGCTTCTTTATATGTTTTGGGATCACCCGCCAGTCCTATGTTGTTAACATCTTCATACATGTACACAACATAGTCTTTTGAAATGGCAAATTTTCTTTGTCGTTGTGACCTTCTTATTGGTTCTTCAATTGTCATAGGGGTCTGATCATTTTTCATAGGCTCAGTTTCATCGTTAGTTGCCTCATCATTAGGTACTGAGTCATCTATCGCTATATTTTTCAAGTGGGTGCTCACTCTCAGAACTTTCTACCATGGGTGCAGCACTAGAATCCTCAATTGGATGTGGAATTGAGTTCTCAACTGGAGGTGTAACTATTTTAGGCACATAAAAAATTCTCTTAGAATGTCAGTAATGGTGCATTGTCGTGTATTTCCCAGAGATCAATGCTTCTAGGCTCAGAACTCCCACTTAAGTCATCATGTTCTAAGAAGACTACATGTCTAGTTTCTGCAAGTATTGGGATACCCCTTGGATCTATTGGGATACTCTATGAAATGGCAGGTCACTATTTTAGGATCTAGCTTCCCAATGTGGATTAAATAATTTAGCTTCGGCTGGATAGCCCCACACATGCAAGTAATTCATATTGGGTTTTCTACCAGTCCATATTTCATAAGGTGTTTTATGGACTAATTTGCTTGGACCCCAACTAAGTATGTGTGCGGCTGTCTTTAATGCCTCCATCCACAAACTCATTGGCATCATAGAGTTACTAAGCATACTTTGAACCATATCTATTAGGGTGCGATTATGCCTCTTAGCTACTCCATTTTGTTGAGGTTCACTAGGAGTTGAATATTGGGCAACTATGCCATTTTCCTATAGGAAATGAGCAAATGGACTAGTGATTTGTCCATATGGAGTAGCTCTCCCATAATACTCCCTAGCATGATCTAATCTTACCACTTTAGTCTTTAAATTATGTTGATTCTCAACTTTGGCCTTAAATATCTTAAACTTATCAAGTGCTTCAGATCATTCACGGATTTGAAAGATGTATCCATAACAGGAGTAATCATCAATGAAGGTAATGAAGTGACTAAATCCATCAACTAATGTTACAGAGAAAGGACTGCATATATCGGTGTGAATTAATTCTAATAGTCCCAAACTCCATATTGCTCCTGTCTTAATTTGTTTCACATACTTTCTCTTAATACATTCAATACAATTTTCTAAATCAGAGAAGTCTAAAGGATGAAGTATCTCTTCTCTAATGAGATGCACCATTCCCCCTTCGAAATGTGGCCTAAATGATAGTGCCATAATTTCAATGAGGTCACATTCGTGATACTTCTCTTTTGCTTATTAGTGACATCGCACAAATTCATCACAAAAGAATCATTTAGAGGCAATAAATAAAGTTTGTCATGCATGGGGGCAAGACCAAAAATCTTATTATTAGATTTAAGCAAGCATTTGTTGTTCCCAAAATTACAATGAACACCATCATCCTCTAGGATAGAAACATAAGTTAGTTTCCTTCTCATGATAAGAATGAGTAGCACATTAACCTAAGAATGAAGCCACTACTCAAAAGCAATGGTAGAGTGCCGATAGCCTCAGCATCAGTCTCATGTCCGTCAGCAACTCTAAGCTTGCACTCCCCCTTTGCTAGCCTCTGAATGGCAAGGAATCCCTGTGATGAATTAATAATGTGCATAGTGTCACTAGAGTCAATACACCATGTATTAGGGGAAACATTAGCATAAAGGGATTCATCAACAAAAGTAATTACATCATATGTACCTTTCTTAGCAAGTCAGTTCTTGAACCCATCATAGTCCTTCTGGATGTGCCCAAAGTCCTTATAGAAGAGACACTTAGGGCCCTTGGTACTTCCCTAAGTGTTGGTAGTCTTAGTAGTTTTGAAGTCATGCTTCTCTGCCTTGAGGGCTAAAGTTCAACTTTTTTTTAGCCTTAGGATCCCCATGGTTCCTCTTTTTGCCTTAGCCAATAAGGTTGACATGATCCTTGTTATCAGCCTTCTGCCTTCTTCCTGTACACACTTAGCAATGAGCTCACTCACATTCCACTTTTCCTTTAGGAGGTTGTAGTTAACCTACATAGCTCAAATATGGTACTAGCAAGTGAAGTCATGATAAAGTGCACTAAGAAGCCATCAGAGATTTCCATATCCATGGTCTTAAGTTTTCTGGCCATATCAACCATCATCATGATATGCTCTTTAATGCTAGTGGACCCTGAGTACTTAGTTCAACACATGTTCATAATTAAAATAAGCTTTGGAACTACTCCTCAATGTTTGCTAGGTACTTATTAGCATTATCTGAGGTGGGAATAGCTCCCCTAATTGTAGCAATAATGTTGTTCTTCATGACCTTTACAGCCAGCCTATTGGAGCATCCCCACTTCTCCAATTTTCCCTCATACTTGTCCTTTCAGCCAAGGTGGGATCATTATCACCCTAAGCTATCGAGGCAACAGGCACATCCTCACACAGTGGTAGGTCCAACTCCTTCTCCCCAAGCCAAATCACAAGCTCCTCTTTCCATGATGAGAAGTTAGTGCCATTGAGAGGAGTCATGTTGGTTAGTGCAAGCTTTCAAATCCAGACTCTTAGCACATATGTAGGGGGAGCTTATGCTACCAATTCGGGTTTATGAAATTTGTCCATATCCTTTACACATGGCAAAATGTTTGGGCAAGCAACATGAATTCAAAAACATTTTATTAAATATCTTTGTGAAAAGGTTGTCATCAATTACCAAAAATGGGGAGATTGAAAGCCCTAGTTTAGTTTTGGCTAATTGATGAAATATAGTGTACTAACCCTTGTCATTAAGTGTTGTGATTGAGATAGGGTGGTACACACCAAGTGGTGGAGCTAGATGATGGTCATGGTGATGGTGGTGACCAAAAGAGATGATCAAGTGCTCCAACTTGGAAAAGAAGAAAGAGAAAAACAAAAACCAAGTGTTGATCAAGGCAAAGGTATCAAATAGGTTTTTGTTTTGGCACTCAAGACACCATAGAGGGTGTGAGTATATTTAGGATTGATAGCCATACTATTAAAAGGGGAAACATGTTGGCTAAGCGGTTATCAAGTGCTACTAGGTGAAGTCATACTTGCATATGCATTAGGACCTAGTGTGCTAACAATTAACCCTTGAAAAATGCTTGGAAAAATGCTAACACACATGCACATGGGTTATACACATTATGGTTAGCAACTTGCAAGCAAGGGTGAAGTGATTGAAGTGTTGGAAAAAGAGGAGGAGATTCAGAGTGACCGAACTCTGGGGTCGGTGTGACCGGACCCTGAGGGTGTGAGTTCGGTCATCAAACCCTAGGTCTTGGCCTGGTTGGAGAGTAGGACTAGACCCTGAGCTACACCATGACCAGACCCATCGGTTGGCATCCAGTCATCCTGTACCGAGGAGGCACAGTGACAAGGGTCGATCGGACCCTAGCGCGCGAAGGAGACTGGACTCGCTGGTGGAACTGTTCACTGAGTTCGATCATTACGTGGTTGCGCTTGAGTGAATAGTAGAAACGACCGAACTCTATTGTGTGTCTAGTCACCTATGACCTGATGCATCTGGTCATGATTTTCGCACTCGGGATGCTCTCTGTGTAAAAATGGCCTCGACCGAACCCTGTGTGGCGCCAAGTCTGGTCAATCTTCAAGCGCTTCTAGTCCTAACTTAATAGAGTGCATGTGAGCTGCTAGCCACTGGGATCGATCGGCCATCTTCGAACTGAGGGACATGTGACAGCAATCCAGTGACTGGACCCTACTGAGGCACGTCCGATCATCACAGTGAGGCGTGTTCGGTCATCATGCAGTGAGCCTAGTGAAGGGGTATAACGGCTCTATTTGTTTGGGGGCTTTATAAGTACTTGTTGGCTAGCTCTAGCTCACTCTCTTGGACACTTTGATCATCCATACTTGCTTGTGAGATAAACCAAACACCTCCCACTCATCTCCTTCCTTGATTCATCATCAAAGTGAGATTGGAAGTGATTCCTAGTGCATTTGCTTGAGTGATTGCATCTAGTGGCACTTGGGGATCGTTGTGGCTGCAGTTTTCTTATTACTCTTGGCGGTTGCCGCCACCTAGATAGCTTGGAGCAGCAGAAGAGCATTGGCACGCGTTGGTGATTGTTCATGGCCATCGCCCGGTGATAGTTATGCGGGTTCTTGACCTTCTCCCGGTGAAGAGCCAAAAGGTACTCTAGTAAATTGCTCATGTCATTGAGTGTCAGGGTTGTAACCCCAGGGTGTCTCAAGGCACCAATTAGTTAGTAGGCTGCCTACGACACAATGGCTAATAAAGGCCCGAACGACCGAGGCCTAGTGAAAGTTGAGTGGAGCGAGCAAGGCGCCAAGTCCGGGGTCATCCTCGACCCCTTCCATCCACCTTAGCACACAGAGATCGCAAGACGCATGACCTATCCTGTCATGACCCCTAGGAGGGATGGGGAGAGGTCGAGCATAGCTCGGCATGCCTACTCTGACAAGAACAAGCATGTCGTACTGACCCTGCAAGGATCGAGGGGACGACAATCACCTCAGCCCGGCCAGACACCATTCCTGTGCCCTGCCACACCGATGAGACAACTAACCACACCACGGTGGCAATGGGTACGACACCCACCATCCAAATATGTACTGACTAGATGCTTGTATGATCCCACCCACAATGGGATGGGGATCCACAACAAGGGGCTCGACGAAAAGACTTTCTAGACCGATGGAATGCCCCGATCTCGACGATCAGGGTCGTGTCCCTCGGCCCCACAAAGCGACCAAGCGATCGATGACCCAAGGCAGCTACCTACTTTAGGTACGATGCCCCTAGGAACTAGGAGATGATGACAAGGGCCACAATGGACACTGCATTACATAGGACAGCTAATGAACTGCCATCGAGGCTATAGTGCCACCATGGCTAGCATAGTAGCACCACGTCACACCTTGCCGCAACATGGCCACAAGACCATTACGATAGCCACAACCGGATGAGCACCAGAAGATGATGTAGCTTGCAAGCTAAGTTAGCTAGGACCTCCCTTAGGCTCACGACCCTTTGGTCGGGAGAGCCTTCTCTTTGTATGAGCCCTGGCCCAAAACTCTATATAAGGACCGCTAGGGCAACATGATTCATATCCTCTACCATTTCATTCATTCACCATTGTAGTAGGGCTCCTGGAGCTTCTCTTTGGGCATCCCTTTGCCTAGCATAGGTCCTTCCATCTCTTCCACCTTTCTTGGACAACCTATTGTAAGAACTTTAGAGCATTCAAGTGAGGAACACGCACTCGTTCATCTCTAAGACTGGACGTAGGGCTCCGGCCTGAACCAGTATAAATCCTCATTCTATTGGATGCTACCATCGTCTTCCTAGAGCAGCGTGGCAATCATATAAGTTTACTAGTCTGGTTTATGAAACACCGATAGTTGGCACGCTAGGTAGGGGATAGTCACGCACTCTCGTTTGTTGAGAAGGAAGCGATGGCTCCTCTATAACACCCCTGGTGTTATGAGCTTGCTTAGCACCAAAATTTAGGACCAAGAAGGATTGGCTTAACAAGTTTCTGGGTTTTAAAAATTTATAACGCACGTGAGGCAGAAAACAATTTCTATGAACAAGGATCAAACATAACTTGTATTTAGCACTAAAATAAAAATTGAAGTACAAGTTGAGTTGATGGAAAGGCAACTTTAACCTTTGAAAAATAGATGTTGTTAACTAGTGTTTTGGGAGCTCAAAAATCAAATTTGATGTTAGGATAAACTCTTTTCATTAAGTCAGCAAACACTTGAACTATTGTGTAAAATACCATTTTTGGCGAATTATATTGAGCGAAGTAGTTAAATGGTGCTCAAATATTTTGCTCCTATGGGTTAGTATAAGGTGTGGACTATTGTATGAAGTATTTGTTGGTTGAAGTTAACAAGGTTTTGGCCTTTTAAAAATTGTAACAAAAGTGTTAATCACTGTTAGTTCGAATTAAATCCTTAACTTTTCTAAGTATGGAAAAGTAGTAAGACAATGTTATCTTGACATTTAATTTCTAACAAAAATGTTTAAACACTAGTTGCATGTTTTGGTATTGTTTATTGCATCAAAGTGAGTACATGAGCATGGCATAGGTTGAAATTGTGTTGGATGTCACGTTGTCCGCTCTAAAATTGCCCAAACCTCCTTAGAACGCGTTGTAACCGCATTGATGGTGCTCTATTCGTGAACCGGCACTCCAACGATGATCCCAAGTTGGCACCCTTGTATCTCCCTCTCTGGTTGCTCACGGGTCATGACAATTGCTCTGCTAGCTAGCTGGTAGTGTCGACTTTAGGTTAGTAGGATTGGTTGAACTTTGGTTGAGATGATCGGCATCCTTTGCTACGCTATAAAATTCATGCACGTCATATGTATGGCCCGTGCATGTGGTCACCTCACATAGCCGCTCAGCATCATGCAGTTGGCCATGTTCTACGTGCCATGATGCCAAGCTCGGTTGGCCTGTCTGGCCGTCGATGGCCGTAACTAGCCCTGGCGGGCCGCTGTCATCACCCTACTGCGGCAGGTCACTGCACTACTGCCCCGCTGCCTCCTTTCTTGCCTCACCCTATGGTGCTGCTGCTGTACTTCTCACTATCAGGCATGTGGGCATGCCCCTACTGCCAGTGCCATCGCATCATCGTCACGTCCGCACCGTCTGCAAACCTACGCTGCTGATTGGCCCTATCGGTTAGCACTGCCTCTATCACGTGTGCGCTACTGGCCAGGCCATGCATGGGCCAAGCTGATGCTATGGTAGCCGCCGCATGACTGACGTGGTGTCCACCTCATGCCTTGTTTCACCTACCGTGTCATGGCTCTAGGTAGGTGTCAATGCTGCCATGTCTTGGTCAGCCGACCCTAGCTTTAGGGTGATGGTGTCGCCTCCCTAATTTGCCCTGTTCCACTAGCTAACACCAGTGAGCCGCTCGAGCCTAGCTACCTCAATCAAGTGACCCGCGTGCTAGCACACCTCTTGGCTCCATCTAGCACTACCTAACGTGCCTATTGCCCTCACTCATGCGGCCATGTCCTCATGTTGTCGTACCTTGTCGAGTCATGGATAGGTTACCTCTGATGGGGCCATGTCGCGTGATATAGCAGGGGTGATGCGCCGCCCTGTTCCCTTCATAATAACCAACTCATAGCTTCCTAGCTCAATTCCTCGTGTCAGGGAGAAGCAGAGGAAGTTAGTTAGATGCCCCACTCTCATCGGGTCCAGCGATGGTCTGGCCATGGCCAATTTTGGATTTTGCTCGCCGCCGGTCATGTGCCCCGCCATGACCAGAGGGTTAGGGGTAAGGCCTATAGGAGTGGTAATAGTTCAATTGCTTGTAACCCTGAGTTCACCATGACTCCTTCCATCCGTTGCTCGTGTTATTTTGGCTAGGGTGCTCATCATCGGTGGGGTGACGTGTCGGTGTCCATCACAGAGCGCCGCTGCCACGCTCGATCGCACGTGGCTAGACCATCACAACGCTCCCCTGCTTCAACCGTCAGTAGGGCATATGCCATGGTGAGCCACTAATGCTTATGCTTGTGCATAACCCCTATTATTCTGCACTTTATCTTATGCTTGTGCATTAAGTTTTTAGGAGTTGAATGAAAACCACTTGCATATATGTCCTTATCCTATGAGTCCTACTAGTATGTCAGGATCGTGTAGATTGCTATGCTATAGGATCCGGTAGAAGTCGAGTGACTACCTATCACTCACGAGAGATAGGAAAGATATTATTGTTGTTATTATATTACTGTCACATGGAATATATAAGAATGATAATTGGAGACCGGGCGGAATGGTACTTTAGATCTAGACTTGGTTAGGCATTCAAGCGAGGCTCCGATTGCACTTGTTCTGCCTGTGTCAATTGAGGACCGTCCATTGCTATGGATGGTAGTCAGGTCATAGACTTATTATCCTGAGCACATACTTGCTTATGGGAGCGGGAAGGCTCATTATACTCTTGTCGTGGGTTCTGGCTCTTTTTGGATCGACTGATTGGAGGCAGGGAAAGGTGGATGTTTAAGCACCATACTGAGACCAGGTCTCAAGTGTGGGGTCTTAGAGTCCAAGTTTGGACGGGGACCTAGAGCCCGTGATAGGAGTGGAATGGGTTGATCTTGTTTGTACCTAAGGTACAAATGGGGCATGTGTTTCAGGATACCCAGCTGGGATACATTGGTTTGTGAATCACCATTTCTGTGAGATGGTACCGACTTGTCTATGGTCTAGCACCATAGTAAGAACTGGAATATGAAAGATGGTAAAATGGTTCTGATTGCTTACCACCTGCTTGAAAATAGCATAGGTGCTTACATAGAATGGTTAGTTAATGAACTAATGATGTCTACTAATGAAATTGAATATAAGGACGCACCTTTAGTAATGCTTCTGTAGATGCAATAACCCACAAGCCAGATAGCCTTGCTTATCCTTGGAGTCTTTTATTTTTCTCCTATCGAGTAAGTCTTGTTAAGTACAATCGAGTACTTAGGGTTTTATTCCCCTGTTGTAGGTGATCGAAGGATGCTTAGAGCTAACTCTTGTGTGTGGAAACCTCCTGGTGGGCTCAGAGAGGATTCCTTTCTTGCTATGACCGTAGTGTTTATTTATAACCCTCACTAAAGGTTTTATAAGAAAAGATGTAAAATATGCCAGCACCTCTTGTATAAAAATGTCCACTATGTGAATGCTCCACCATGTCATTAAATTAATTCTGCTTCCTCTGTAACTCTGATAACATTGTTATATTCCACTGTTATAATAAATTAAGGTAATATTCTAGTACTATAACAAAGTGATGTAAGAAATGACTTAAGAATGTTGTAAGCTTTATTCTCTCATTTATGATCCTGATGGAAAAAGGTGGATTTTCGAGCTCTCCCTTGGGGTGCGCTCAACGGAACTATGTAGTTTAGTGCCCTCTCTTGGAAACTTAGTGTCTAATGGAAGATAAGTACTCCTAGGAGGCATTAATTAGGTGGTTCTACCACATCCTCGCACTGTCGGTGAACTCGCTGGTGGAATGGCCCACGGCGGCCACATCCGCCACAAAAACTACGAGTTCATCAGCATCAAAGGGCTAGCACCCGCGACCACCTGTGGCTATGACCCAAACTTCGGCCATAGAGATCTAGGACATGTAGCCCATAGCGGACACACTCTTGGAACTATCTTCGGTTGCAGCATCCTAGAGTTCACCTACCTAGAGAGGCCAGCACCCTCGCTCACCGCTGACCACGGCTAGGCCTCCTATTTGGGAAACCAGAGGTCCATGACTCGCAATGAACTTGCCCTAGGAATGGCCTCACCCAGCCACATCCTTTTAGGGAACCACGCGGTTAACCGCACCAAAGGGTTGATGCCCATGTTCGCCCTTAGTTGTGACCTAGACCTCTGTCTCAAAGGTATGGATCCCACGGTCCATGGTGGACATGCTCTTGAAACTACCCTCGGGGGCTGCATCCTAGAGTGCACCCACATGAGGGGCCCAGTGCCCTAGCTCATTACCGGCCATAGCCGAGACTTCCACCCAGGAAGCCAGACGGCCATGGATCATGGTGATCTCACCCAAGGAATGGCCCATAGTGGCCACATCCTTTTAGGGAACCATGAGATCACTCAAACTGATGGGGCAACGCCCATCATCCGCTCATACCCTGTCCAGGCTCGCTGCGTGGCAAAACTAGACCCTACGATAGAATCACACCCCAGACGGCCATGGATCATGGCAATCTCACCCAAGGAATGGCCCATAGTGGCCACATCCTTTTAGGGAACCACGAGATCACTCGAACTGATGGGGCAACTCCCATCATCCGCTCATACCCTATCCAGGCTCACTGCATGGCAAAACTAGACCCTACGATAGAATCACACCCCGAGCAGCGTCACCGCCAGCGAAACACAATGAACCAGGAAGCGCACAAATGACGAAACTCCCCACCATCACGTGGCATCATCACGAGTGATCCGATGGGTAGCTGGCGCCATGACATGTAGGGTCAAGCCTAGAACCATGGTCTGATCCTGCACAACGGGCAAGCTACATGACACGCCATGATGAACTATCAGCTATCGCTTGGAGGCACGTGCATCCGAGGGAGTAGGCTCCCTGAGCGCACTGCTTGCCATGATGAGCAAATTGAATCACGTTGCACTCAAGGCCAGCTCCCACAATGATAGATCATGATAGTTCTTTGTCAAAAGTGGTAGCTACACCTAGAGACGAAGATGTGGCAACAGCAGCAACGTTAAGCCACGAGGACCCAGGCACCAAAACACACGAGCCCTCCTAGCCAGAAGCTACAACAAGCTAGACATAAGAAGACCACCCTTGGGGGCTCGCAAGCCCCTCGAGGAGGTTAGGCCAGCGCGGACCAGCCCAAGGCCACCTAGGAGGCCGACCGACGCTAGTATGACCACTCAGGGCAGTAAAGAAGCAACCCAATCAGCCCACAGCCCGAAGACTACAACAACTCCACCGCGAATAGGCGTTTGGGGGCTCGCAGCGCCCCGAGCAACAACTCCACCGCAAGCAGACGCTCAGGGCTTCAACGCGCCCCAAGCTACAACAGCCGGATCATCGATGGCTTCCGATACATTTTTTAGTCACATCCACTTTGACTTTAGCCTCACTTCCCAAGCACGTCCACATACATATACGGGCCCACCAATAGCCGCAAAAACTTAGGGCTGACCCACAGAGCGAAACCAGAGAGCACGATGCCCACGCAATATGTCCTCATAGAGCTCAACTCCTGAATGACTCAATCCGACTCGCGCTGGCGGCCAGACATGACTCACTCATGGGGGCTACACTCATAGACATACGTGTGCGTGGCCCATGATGCAGCACTGTTTGTCATCATCCCAGTGACATATTCATTTTGAACTCCCTCCGACGGTGTCCCTCACCACAATGAACCAATGACCCAAATTTTAACCTCCTGTATGCACTAAAGGCCACTCCAGCCAAGCCTCATGGGTTAGCCACCAGGCAAGGCCAGGCTCCCATGCACGAATTTAAGAAAAAATGGGAAACTCACTTATTCAAGGCAGAGGGAACACAAAAAGAAGGGAAAGGGAGAGACACGCTATTTACCTTCAATGTCGCACCGCTCTTGTGAGTGGCACGTGCACTCATGAGTGCAAGACTAAGAAGGGCAAAGCACATTCCAAGTCAAATGAAAAGAAGAGCGAAAAAATAACAGGATGACAAACGAATGTACCAACCGCACAACACCCAACATCAAAACATCCACATCAAAAACATTCACGCACTGGAAGGCTGATACTAAAGGTGAATGCTCATAGTCAACATTTTGTTTGCAAGGACCTTCATGCTCTGGGCAGTGGCACTATTGATGGTGAGGACATCGTTCTCCAACTTCCCTGGTGCATACCCTCGCCCAACGGCATCAAAATCGATGCCACCGTAGTATGAGCTGACTGACATCAAGGCAACGTGAGCACCACAGCGAACCCCCTCAGAAACAAGAGAATCCACTTGGAAGCAGGCCTTGTCAAGGCGATGCGCTAGCTGGGAACTCCCCAACCATTGCCAAGCACAACATCGCAAAGGGCCCGTTCGAAGGCAATCAAAGCTGCCAACTGATTATCCATCTCTAGCATCCTCTGGTTCATGGCCGCCTTCTCCTCCTGATCTAAGAGTGCCCTCATGTGCAACCCCAAGGAAAGGAATATTGATTCATGACCAGACATGGCAATGGAATGGAGGCATAATGTGGAGTCGACAAAGACTCGCCGCTATAGGTGGAGCGCAGTCTCTAGCATTTAGGTCTGAGGCGCTGGCACCCTTGCTCGGCCATTTCTTGAGCAGCGCTAGTCGAGGTGATCTCCGAGTCTTAGGTGGCCGCCATGTCCTAGAGTCTAGCCACCTAGGATGTCAGAACCTCAATATAGGACCGAGCATGCTCTTCTTGATAGGATGACTCATCTCTCAACCGCTGGGAAGCCTCCAATTCCTCATGTAGGTGCCATGCCTCAGTTTTCGTTGCTTCTAGATAACTGTGGCCAGTGGTGCCTCCCACCTGTGATTGGTATGCTAGGCATAGAAACCAAGACTTCGCCATCGAGGTCCTTATCAGCCCCTACGTAAAAAAGGCATGATCAGATAGCTACAGCAAAGACAGAGCAAGCATGATGAGGACAGAAGATGAGAAGGCTCACCTACACCTAGACCATCACCTCATTGACCATTTGACGTTGGGCTTCTGCGCCTAGCCGAGAAATTGCCACAGTAGCTTCCCCTAGCTTAGACAAAGTCACCTAGACACCCTCATGACTCTGGAAGGTGGCCTCCCCCGTGGCTTGCTCGACCATGTCATCCACTGTGAATAGAGCCTTACCAGATTCCGTGGGGTGTGGCCAAATGAAGACATCCTCACCCAACTCCAAATCTCCCTCATGGGAAGAGAACACTGACATGGTCGGCCCATCAGAGATTACCTCTGTGAATGAGGGGTCAACCATGGGTGATGAACCCATACCCCCTAGACCAACAGCTGCTTCGAGCTTCTTGGCAGCCGATCTATCTCCCTTGGCCATGCTCACTTTCGTACCACCGCAAAGGTGGCCCCCCGCCAAAGCAAAACCCTCTTCAAGAGACAGATGCAGGGCCACAATAGAAGGAAGCCTAGCTAATGGCCTGGAACCACACCATCACTCAACGACAACTTCGGCCACATAGGAGAATGCGCCGTGCTTGGTGATGACTTTAGGACACCGAGTCCTATGAGGGCCTCCCTATACAAGTGGTCGCAAAAATTAGTGAAAGAAGAAACAATAATAACCTCGATCGAAAGAGGAACAGTGGGTGCATAGCACACCTGGTAGAGCATTCCACAGAAGGCAGAGCAATGTGCCCTCCCTCGCATGACACTATAGGAAGGGCCAAAATAGGAGACACCAACAATGATACCACAAGGCCAAAAGCCAACGAGGCATCCCTAACAGTGGTGGTGACACCAACGTCTCCCACATCGAGCCCCTTGGAGGCCATCGCCTCCACCGTTTCAAATGCCTACGAACAGGGTACCAGGGAAATAGGGTGCTCAGTTCCCACACACACAAAAGGAAATTGGTGGAAGTCACCAGCCCTCCCTCTGGACCCCTATGAGGAACGGTGGCTCATGCCATCCACTCCTAGCATGGCCTGAGTCACTATAGTATCCTCAACATCTTCCCCTAGGACAGGGGTTTTGCCCCCACCAAGGAGGGATCGATAGGGGCAGTAAACAAGGAGCCCCGACCACCACCCACAGCAGCACAAAGATGCTTCGAACTTGTCCCCTATAGCAGAAACTGAGGTGGACGCTTCCGGGTGGCACCCTCATCTAAAGCGCCCACTGAGCAACGAGCACCACTTGGTTCGATAGTGTCGCTAGATCCTTGTGGAGCATCAAGGGCCGCTAGGTCCTCATTGTCATTCTTAGCATCCTCAATGTCATCATCATCATCGTCATCCGGTAGTGAGACCCCATGCCCTTGGTGCGACTCACCCTTCCTTGACTTTTCATGGCAGAGCTTGTTCTTCTCCTCAGCAGTCATCTTCTCTCATGCGGCACGCTTGACGCCCCCATAGCGAGGGAGGTGAAATCAGGAGACAAACAAAGGCATGGGCTATAAAAGAGAAATTAGTAAGATTAGGGATCCCGAACATGAAGAAAACACGGAGGAAGAGAACTCACCAGATCAGGTCGATGAGTGGCCGAGAACGCCTCCACGACATTCTCGACCGTGATGACAGTGGCAGGGGTGACCACCTAGCAACCTACTTTGTGACTTTGCTAGCCTCAAGCACCCCCCTAGACTCTTGGCTCGGGTCCTTGACCTTGGCAAAATCACATAGCATTCGCGCTTGTAGCTTCAGTGGCTGAACCCGCCGTTTGACCATGGTGCGTAGGACTGCAACACCATTCAGACTAGTTGACACTTAGCCTTCAAGGATCCTAAGGATCTCTAGCACCTTCTTCGATCGACTCTGCTCACACCAATGACTCCATGATTCTAGCCTCATCGGCACGGCAACAGAGAACCGAGGAAGAGGGGCAGCGACATTGTCATGAATATAAAGGCGACGTCATCACAGATATAAAACCAATCTCATGCTAGCCAAAATTCAAGATTTGTGACAGCATACATAGGTACCAATAGGATGCACCATAGTGCATCTAAATATTCATCCTACCCACTGAGATGAGTATGCCACCATCAGAGCCATGCGCCTTATGGGTCTTGACCTCGAATACCCGCCAAAATAGATCCTTGTTAGGCTCAATCCCTAGGAAGGCCTCACAGACGACAATGAAGACTGATAGCTGTAGTACCACATTAGGAGGAAGGTGCTGCAAGTGGACACCATACTCATGAAGAAACCTATAGAAGAAGTCTGACATTGGGATCGTGAACCCATGCTCATGGAAGTCAGTAAACGACACTCTCTAACTAGGCTACAGGAATAGGAAGATATCCCTGGCGGCAACCCTCCACCCAATGGCCTCCTTTAGAAGAAGAAGGCCTTTCTCCACCAACCACAACAACCTAGCCTTCATCACCCCCAAAGACCAAGTTCATGGCGGTACCACACTATGCGTATCTGGTGCTGAAGATGCCTTTGCCTACAAGAGTTCTGGCCCTATGGGCCAACCTCTCCATCGGCTATGCCTACGAGACAAAGAGTCTCGCCCTCGCCAAAGCCACCAACCTCTCCATCCAGATGGCCAGCGTGGTCACCGAAGCCAAGATGTTGCCCACCGATGACCTGGAGATCCCAGAGCTGGAGCCTCCCCATGCCTCTGCCAAGTCCAAGGAAATAAAGGAGGTTGGCCTCGGCCTCGATGACCCCTCCAAGACCGTGAAGATTGGGGCTCACCTTGACCCCAAATAGGAAAGCACACTTGTCTCCTTCCTATGTGCCAACGCTGATGTGTTTGCTTGGAAACCTATAGACATGCTAGGGGTACCATGGGAGAAGATCGAGCACTCCTTGAATGTCTCGTCGACCGCCAAACCAATCAAGCAAAAACTCTGCCGATTCGTGCAAGACAAGAAGGAGGCTATTAGGGTAGAAATAAAATGGCTCTTAGCTATTAGATTTATAAAAAGAAGTGTATCATCCTGAGTGGTTAGCAAACCCTATTCTCATTCGAATAAAGAATAAAGAATGGAGAATGTGCATTGATTACACTGATCTTAGCAAACACTGCCCTAAAGACCCCTTTAGTTTGCCTCAGATAGACGAGGTTGCAGACTCCACCATCGGCTGCGAACTGCTCTTCTTCCTTGACTGTTACTCTAGCTATCACTAGATCTCCCTCAAAGAAGAAGACCAAATCAAGTCGTCATTCATCATGCCCTTTGGTGCATATTGCTACACCACCATGTCCTTTGGACTCAAGAACGCTAGGGTGACTTATCAAAGGGTCATCCAGATGTGCCTCGATCAACAGATTGGCCGCAACATCGAAGCTTACATCGATGATGTGGTCGTCAAGTCCAAGACCACCGATGATCTTATTGCTGACCTTGAAGAAACATTCGCTGACCTAAAAAGGTACCGATGGAAGCTAAACCCTTCAAAGTGCATCTTTGGAGTTCCATCTGGTATACTCCTAGGCTACATTGTCTGCGCACGAGGCATCGAGCCCAATCCTAACAAGGTCTCCACCATCACCAACATGAAATGGCCAACATGCGTCAAGGATATACAGAAGCTTATAGGCTACATGGCTGCCTTAAGCCACTTCATATCGTGCCTCGGCGAAAAAGGGCTACTTTTATTCAAACTCTTCAAGGCCTCCGAGCACTTTTTCTGGTCGGAGGAGGCAGACACAGCTTTCGAGCAACTCAAGTTGTTCCTAACAAAGCCTTCGATCATGACAGCACCATGGCCAAACGAAACCCTCTTGATCTACATCACCGCTACTTCTCGTGTCATCAGCGCAGCCATTATGGTCAAACATGAGGAGGCCAGGCAAGCCTATAAGGTGCAACATCTGGTATATTTCATCAGCGAGGTTCTTAATGAGCCTAGGACTCGTTATCCTCAGGTCCAGAAGCTATTGTATGCCATCCTGATCACGTTGCGCAAGCTCCATCACTACTTCAAGTATTACAAGATCACCGTGGTCACCAAGTTCCCTCTAGGGGACATCCTCTGCAACAAAGATGCCAACGGCCATATCATCAAGTGGGCTGTCGAGCTTGACACTTACTCCATTGAATTCAGAAGCAGGCCTACCATCAAGTCTCAGACGCTCGCTGATTTCATCGCTGAATGGACCAAGATCCAAAAGCCCATCGCCGCCACCTGCCCCGAGCACTGAGTGATGTACTTCAATGGCGCCCTTAACATCAATGGTGCTAGTGCGAGCATCCTGTTCATTATTGTAACACCTCGGGTGTTTTAAACCCTAAAACATGCCATGTCATCATATGCATTGCACATCATTCTTGTGTTAGTGAAAACTTTGACATGCATCCAATAGAACAAGTTTACTTTTCTGTTATATGCGTTGACTTGTATGGATTGTGATGAGGACAACGCCACGCTGGACACACCGACGCCATGGTCTTCCCCAAGTTCCAATTCGTTCCCAACTCAGCTGCCACGTCGCCCTCGGATTCAGCAGACATGTCGTCACTGTTTCGGTCATAACTTCCTCATACGACATCGAAATGGGCCGTTCTTGGATGCGTTGGAAAGGGGACGACGCCGCCGTCGTTTTGGATCTGGTCCCAGCTCCAGAAGGTCCGTGGATCATTCTGTGTGACCACGGCAAGGTGCTGCATCACCTATTTGGGCCAACTTGGCCATGTATCGTGTCGGGCCTTAAGCCCAAGTTGTGGGCGCCCAACCCCTGGCCGTCCCCAACCCTAGGTCGAGTCTTAGACTATAAACACAGCCGCCGCCACTGCTACATAATTGGGTTTTGTTTAGAGTTTAGTTTTCCATCGAGGAACTGAATCGTTCATTGTAACTGTGGTGATAAATCCTTTTACAGTGATCCAGGGCCCCCGTTCTTGATCTCCTCCACTGTGTCGATTAGTCCTTTGGAACCGAGTTCTTGAATCCTTTATTGATATTCGCATCATTCATATTTGCACTTTCAGATTGCGTGTTTTACCTTCTTGCTTGTGCTCTTCGATTCGCTTGTAGGAAAAGTCTTCTTGGCGAGGTCAATCAAGTTGTGCTTGGTTGATAACCAACGGAGCAGTGGTGTAACAGTTGTAGGGTTCGAATCGTGTCTGATTTGAAACCGGATTGCCAACGTCGAGATCTCCACAAATCGAACTTACCGGCTACCTCTCGGAAGATCGGGCCTGTACCCATCAATTGGTATCAGATATTTTAGGTTTACCACGAGGTATAATCTCGTTTGCCTTAGATTCATATTTGTTCATTACCTAGAGTCCACAAAAAGCCCAAAAATATTTCAATTTCCGCTGTCCTATCGCCCTTTGTGCCTTTGCAATTTCGTTTCAGATTCGTGTTGTTGAGTTTGTGTCCGTGGTCGAGTCTTGTTGCTGGTTTAGGATTGTGTTCGTGGTCGTAGTTCAATCGCCTGTTGCTGTGATTTTGTTTTCCGCCGCTATCCCATCCACCGTTCCCAAACAACAAGTCGAAGCCACCACATTACTCGACTTGCCCCGCTAGCCGCCTTGTGTAACTTCTCGCCGCCGCGCAAACCCTAGATAGGTTGGCAGCCGCTCTTATTTTGCCTGCATCGCAGCCATCCTTACATCATCAGGCGAATACCTAGTGCTGTGATCGGTGTTAGAGTTTAGGGACGCTTTGCCCTAACTGCCGCCGCCGTGTTGTGCCTCCCGAAAAACATACCTTGAGATACCTTCGGTAAAACAGGCATAACTTTTCGCTCGTTTATCAGAAAAATCTAAAATTTTTTCAGCAGCTTCTTGACACCATTTGGACCTGACCCAAACTCAGCTTCGCCCTGTTTGGTTTCATCAGAATTGCCAAAAAAAATCAGGAAAATATAGAAAAAAAATTGTCAAAGTTTTTGCACGCTTTTCGGAGAACGTGTTGAATTTCTGTAGACCACATCCCACCTCAGTTGTAGGTGCCAATTTTTGTGGTTGCATCTTTTGTGATCCTTGTTCAGAGAAAAGTATAAAAACATAGTGAGAAAAAAAGTTTGTTTCCTACTAGTGCCTTTTGGAAAAATCCGGGAAAAATTCAGGAAAAAGGAGAAATCCGAGCTATTTGCTTGTTCTATGAGTTCTTTCGATCGTCCTTTGTTTTCACCTTGTTGCGCTATGTCTCGACACGTCTTAGCCAGCACCTGTGATTTGTACTTTGGATCCAGATTGAACAATCGTTACTCTGCACTCGTTAATTGCTAATCCTTGCTGTCATATTGTGTGCCTACCCATAGCTCCACATATTCTTCTGTCAGCACAGGTTCATCTTGCAACGGTTACCCACGCTCAACAATAGATTGCTTCGCCACTTTGGTTTTGCTCCTGTTTGGCATTGGTAAGAATACAGGCAAGACGGTGGTAAGCCGCTTGTGATTTTGCATTCCACTTTCACCACCATCACCACCACTTGTTTCCTTTTAGTTGATAGGGATAATACTTTGGTGTTGTCTTTTTCTATCTTCTAACCATGGCAGGAACTCCGATGGACTTCAATGAGTGCGTGTCCAAGGGCGAGCTTGCAACATTCATGACTGAACAACGCAATCTTATGACCGAGCTGACGTGCAACGTGAACAATCTGGTCACCCGCATTGAACAGCTTGAGCAACGCCCTCCACCTTATCGTGCTGATGATGAAGATGCGGTTGCTTTTGGTGATGAAGATGCGTATGCTGACGGTGGTGCCCGTCGCCGCCTCAACTTCAATCGTCGCGATATGGCAGGTAATAATCATGGTAATAATGATCCTTTTGCTAAAGTTAAATTTAGTCTACCTCCTTTTGCTGGTAATGTTGATCCAGAGGCATATTTAGATTGGGAGCTTGCTGTTCAACAAAAATTTGATTCTCATAATGTTCCTGCTGAGCATAGAGTTAGACTTGCTACTAGTGAGTTTACTAATTTTGCTTTGTTCTGGTGGAGTGATCTTTGCAATGCCAATAATGCTACTGCTGTGCCTCAAACTTGGAATGTTTTAAAGCAACGTATGAAATCTCGTTTTGTTCCTCCTTATTACCAACGTGATTTATGTTTGAAACTACAAACTTTAAAACAAGGTGATAAAGGAGTAGAAGCATACTATCAAGAATTGCTTATTGGTTTAGCACGTTGTGGTATAAATGAAGATGATGATGATGCTAGTGCTAGATTTTTTGGTGGTTTAAACCATGATATACAGAACATACTTGATTACAAAGAATGGCGCAATTTTTTCCAATTGTATCATCTTGCTATTAAGGCCGAACGAGAAGTACAGGGACGCAAACAACACCAGCCTTTCAGGTCTAACAATGGGAGGAATTTTCAGCAGCGTTCCGAGCCGGAGACGCCCAAGCTTCCTGTTGCACCACAGCCATCTACACCTCCATTTTCTTCCGGGGTAAGTAAATTGTCTAATGTGCAGTTTCCACAGCTAAAGAAAGGTGGCACTCCGGGTGCTTCTACTAGCTCCTCCTCGTCCAGCTCTAAAATCATTTGCCACCGATGCAAAGGCATGGGATATGTCATGAAGGAATGCCCCAATCGTCGCACTTTCATTGCTACCGAGGATGGATATGTAAGTGCTAGTGATGTTGAAGATGATTTAGCCCTTGCTGCTAACATTGATGCAGATCCCACCGAGGGCGATCATGACAAGGAGGCCATCACCATTGACTCTATGGCTGCTGCCGCGGACTACCCTAGCCTTCTTGTGCAGCGTGTGTTGAGTACACGTGTGGGTCATGAAGAAGAGATGAAGATCCAACGCCACAATTTGTTCCACATGTATCTCATTGTGCAGGGTTGTCGTGTTCTCACTATCATTGATAGTGGGAGTTGCAACAACTTGGTGAGTTCAGATTTGGTTGACAAGCTTGGCTTGACCACATGACAACATTCGTATCCATATAAACTTCAATGGTTCAATAATAATGGTAAGACTAAGGTAACTAAATCAGCACGCATTAGCTTTTTCATAGGCTCTTATCATGATACTGCTGATTTTGATGTTGTCCCTATGCAAGCTTGTTCCATTTTGTTAGGTCGCCCATGGGAATTTGATAATGATGCTTTACACCATGGTAGAACTAATACATACACTATCATACATAAGGACAAGAAAATTACATTGCCGCCTTTGTCTCCTACGAATATTATTAAATATGCTAATGAGATCAAAAATAAACCTCCAACAGACATTGCTAAAAATAATGGGATTAAGTTAAAAGGAGGTGCTTTTCTTGCTATAACTCCTGCTACTACTGAGTTATGTGATAATCCTGATGCACCATGTTATACTATGTTTTGTCAACCTTTTATGTCTGGTGCATTGCCTGCTGTCACTAACCTTTTGCAGGAGTTCGCTGATGATGGGATGGAGTCGAGGACAACTCCAATTCTACAAGGAGGGGATGATGAGGACATCGCCAAGATGGAGTCGAGGACGACTCCAATTCGAGAAGGGGAGGATGATGAGGACATCACCACGTTGGACACACCGATGCCATGGTCTTCCCCAAGTTCCAATTCGTTCCCAACTCAGCTGCCACGTCGCCCTCGGATTCAGCAGACACGTCGTCACTGTTTCGGTCATAACTTCCTCATACGACATCGAAATGGGCCGTTCTTGGATGCATTGGAAAGGGGATGATGACGCCATCGTTTTGGATCTAGTCCCAGCTCCAAAAGGTCTGTGGATCATTCTATGTGACCACGGCAAGGTGCTGTGTCACCTATTTGGGCCAACTTGGCCATGTATCGTGTCGGGCCTTAAGCCCAAGTTGTGGGCGCCCAACCCCTGGCCGTCCCCAACCCTAGGCCGAGTCTTAGACTATAAACACAGCCGCCGCCGCTGCTATACAATTGGGTTTTGTTTAGAGTTTAGTTTTCCATCGAGGAACTAAATCGTTCATTGTAACTGTGGTGACAAATCCTTTTACAGTGATCCAGGGCCCCCGTTCTTGATCTCCTCAACTGTGTCGATTAGTCCTTTGGAACTGAGTTCTTGAATCCTTTATTGATATTCGCGTCATTCATATTTGCAATTTCAGATTGTGTGTTTTACCTTCTTGCTTGTGCTCTTCGATTCGCTTGCAGGAAAAGCCTTCTTGGCGAGGTCAATCAAGTTGTGCTTGGTTGATAACCAACGGAGCAGTGGTGTAACGGTTGCAGGGTTCGAATCGTGTCTGATTTGAAGCCGGATCACCAACGTCGAGATCTCCACAAATCGAACTTACCGGCTACCTCTCGGAAGATCGGGCCTGTACCCATCAGATTGAATCAAGTTCAAAATCTTTGTATTGATTTGGAATTTCCGAAAACCCTAATTTTCAGCATTCAAATTCTACCCTGGAAACCTAATTCAAAATCTAAACACATTTTGGGGTTGTGCCTAAAATAAAAAGTGTAGAGTTTGTCATTTTGTACAAAGTTGGTTTTTGGAGTTTTCAAAGTTGTTATGTAAAATTTGAAGTAATTTGAAAAGGCGATAAGTTCTTAAAGTGTCCCCTTTTGATTTTAAAGTTACATTTTAAAATGTAGACATAATTTGAGTATGGTTGTTAAGGTAAAGTTGTAGAACTTTGAATTTGGAACAACTTTTGTTTTTGGAGATTTTTGAGTTGCCATGCAAATTTGGGAGTAATTTGAGAAATTAGACGAGTGGCAATTCGGTAAATATTGTGAACAGTGTCAGCGGGCGACACCTCACCGTCGGTGAGCTTTCGACGGCTTCCAGTCACGCCCGTGGCCATCTCCGGCTTCGTGTTGACATGGCAAGGCCACTGCGTGGCTTCTCCTTGCTTCCTGGCCACGCTATAAAGCCTGCGCCCTCGCCGTTCTTCTCCCTTTCTTCTCCTCTGCTTCTCCCGTCGTCACCGCCAGCTTTGACAAGCTCACGCCATCGCCGTAGACCTCTCCCAGTCATAGCAAAGCATGCCACAACTCCGCCTACTCATTGCGGACCTAGCCAACTAGTTCTAGCAGCCTAACTTTGCCAAGATACGCTACATGTCGCTTTTCTTCCTCGCGGCCGGCAGCATTGCCATCGAGTGCGCGTCACCATGGCTAGCACTCTATGGTGTGTCTTTGCTCTTGCTCAGTGTAGCTCTAGCTTCGCCATGTTGCCGTGATGCTTTGTGTCTTGTTGGGTGACCTTTTTGTCCACTGCAGCCACCGGAGCACCACCGTCGACACCAGCTGAGCCGCCGTACCTGCCTTGATCGACGACGAGCTCCTCTGTTACTCCTCCGGTTCCTCTTCCAGCTCAGGCGTGTCTGGGGTGAGCCACTGAGTCCTCCCAAGCATTTTGTTTAACCGCTACTAGCCTCACTTCACTAGCATAGCATAGCCACACCGCCGTGTCCGCCATGGCCGGCGTCGAGCTCGAGTTGTGCAGCGATTGGTGCAATTAGTGCCACCAATAGGTGTGCCATGTCGTAGGGATCATGATGGTACCTTCGTCGTCGCTGGAGACCTCGTCGTCGGTGAGAAATCGCCGGTCAGCAAGTCTCGCCGCCGTGGTCAGCGCGGGAGCACTGTGCCGACATATGGGGTCACTTTGTCAGTGACAGTTAGTTTGAAAATGAATTTTCTATTTTTAGAATTGTTTAAATAGTGCTATGATTTGTTTATTTTGTGTAGAATTAAATAGAGCTCCAAAAATTATGAAAATTTTTGTGTGACCTCTTTAAGATGTAAACTATTTTGGAAAAATATTAAATGTTATTTTTAGTACATTTTTAATGTGATAAAAATTGATCAGTTTAATTAATAAATGGGTTTCCATGATTGTTCTAGGTTTAAATAATTATCCAAAAATTCTTAAAATTGTTTTGCCACTTAGTTATCATGTGATGAGTCTTCACAAAAAGTTTGAGCTCATTTGGAGAAAGTTGATTTATTTCATATTTATTAATTAGTTTTAATTAATAAAAACAAATAGTAAACCCTAATGACTTAGGTTTTGTTTGAATTTTTGGATTGGGTGATGACCTTGGGTCATTAAATTATAATGATCCTTGGTAATTAAAGTAAGTGTTTGAGTTATGAAAAGGTTTATTCAGTTGTTAGTTTGCAACTGTACCGCGAAGAAAAGTTGTATTCAAGTTACTAACTTTTGCATCCATCGTCAAGCATCATGTTTTATATCACGCATCATATTAAACATGGCATTATTACTACGTGTAGTGAACGAAAGTGAGAACATGGTAGTCAACCAAGTTGTTGAGGAAGTTAATCCACCTATTGAGGTCGGGTTTGATATCTGTGGAACATCCCCGGAACATGACTTTTTCGACAATCAAGGCAAGCCCCGGATGCATTTAAACCTACCTTGCGTTTTACAAATTTATATCGCTTTTGCTTTTAAATACTGCATTAAGTGATTAGGAGTTGAGTGAAAACCTAATGGGTGCATTACCAACCTTATTTTTCATATCAACCTTGTTACCCATTTCAATCCGAGAATGCTTAATTATGCTTAGCCATGCTTAGAACGATGCAAGTTGGGTGATTACCGATCACCTACGAGATATAAATGGTTTTTCTTGGATACGATTGGTTATTTATGCTATCATGAGGTATAATCTTATGGAGTAATAAATCTAGACTGGGCAGACTCAGTGTATGAGAGCCACAAGACATGGATGTCTTATGAGCGGGTTCTTTCTGCCTGTGTCGATTAAGAACCGTCCGTTGTTGAGTTGCATGAGGTGAGCCTTTGTAGTACTAGCCACATACTCTGGTAAGCCTTAAGTCGGCTATTCTATTATAAGAATGGCTACTCACGCACTGGGAGTGGAGAGATGGTGAGAGTAGCATGTACCCACGTGGTAATGGGCTGGATTGGTGGAGTACTGTATTCTCGGGTGGCGCAGACCCATTCTTGTTTTAGAGGATCTAGGGGTAGGTTGGTATATGTAGGTTAGGGACCTACATATGTCGTGTGGTTGGGAATCCCCAGCTAGGTTATAATCGGTTTGAATCGTCATTGCTCCTCGGTTATGGAGACTCAACTCACTGTTCATCATCGTAGTTAATAAATGAAACTTGAGTTGGATTTGAGAAAGAGTTTGATATGAAGTTCATGATCTCATTACGGATCATGGCAAATTCATATATGGTCTTTATGAAGAATTAAATGTTGAAAGAATCTTTTTACAGAGCTTTTACGCAAAAGAACTTTGAATCTTGCTAAAGCCTTACCTTGAATCCCTTAGCCTACATTCCTGAGTCTTATCAGTTTTTACTTTGGTTAAGTCTTGTTGAGTACTTTTGTACTCAGGGTTCGTTAACCCTTATTGTAGGTGAGCCTCATGAGCAGGTCTGCTTTGGACCGTGCTGCTTGACGGTCGTTCAAATAGAAGATGACAAGTAAATGTGTGGTCCTTGGATAGGGCACTTTCTTTGTGTGTTATGTTTATGTTACTAATGCCACTCCACTACTATGGTTTGTAATAAAAATCATACTTAGTTTGTAAGGTTTGAAATAACTGTTTTGTAAACTAAGTTATTGTAAGACTTCCGCTATTTTACTCTAATATATATTAATGAATAAACTGTTGTAATACTGCAATGACTCTATAATGGATCCTGCTCGAAAAAATCATGGATGATTCGGGGTTCCCTGGGGACACCCGATAGTCTTCTTAAGTTACCAGGAACATATGCATAGTCGTCAGAGGTCATTGGACAGTGATAGGTGCATGTGGGCCCTATAATTTAGGAGGTACGTTCTCCAGATACACTTTTCGGCCTCCAATAACACCACCAAATAAGAAGCATGTCTCCATGGACTCTGTATAGCCATTGAGCTCGGTGTCAAACGCCTCATGGTATATGGGGACTCCGCGCTGGTCATCAATTAGCTCAATAAAGACTAGTCCTGCTCTAGCAAAACCGTAGCTTCTAGTACGTAGCACCCACGCACAATAAAACTCCTACCACATCAATGTGGTGATGATCAACTATGCCTTTTGGGGCCGAAGGCAGGACTAGTTGTTGAAGAAGGTCACAAAGGTGGCAGCGGTGATCGTGATGATCACTCGTGCCTTCTAAGGACGAAGGTAGGACAAGTTGTTAGCATACATCACGAAGATGGCGGCGGTGATGATCGCTCCTGAGAAAGCGATGTCAAGGTGGTAGTAGTGGAGATTGTCGCTCCTGGGAGGTGGTGTCATGTCACTGAGTTATGGGGACAATAGATCACTCTTTAGCAATTGCGGTGACAGAGGCGGCCCGCAAAGCTTCCTATCGACTGACAAAGCCAACATGGCCACTACCAGTATTGCTAGTGCAATCATGGCTGATTGTGATGCTACTGCCATCGATGGAGCTGTGCACCCTTATATGCTCACTGGTCACAACGTGACCATCACCATGGATGCATATTAAGCCAAAATCAGGAAGCTTGAAGGGAAGTTCTATGGTATCGAGTACCACCACGTGGTACACGATCAAAATCAGCTCGCCGATCACTTGTCCAAGTTAGGCTCCTCTCGCTCCATAATTCCACTGGGGGTCTTCGTTCAAGATCTTCTGGCACCATCCATTAAGGAAGAAAAGGAAATTCAGGAAGTTCCCCCCGTCGAGCAGCTGGTACTTATGGTACCTTTGCCGGCTGCCGATTGGAGGGAACAGTTCATTAAGTACCTCTCTAGCACCGAAGTAACCGCCGATAAGACAAAAACTGAATGCCTAATCCATTGAAGCAAACATTACATGCTGGTGGATGGCAACTTGATGAGGAAAAGTGCCAAGGAAGGGATTCTGCAAAAATGCATCACCCAAGAAGACAGAGTGAAGCTATTTCTCGAAATTCACTCTGGGTCCTACGGCAACCATGCGGCCTCGAGAACATTGGTCGGCAAAGCTTTTCGAGCTAGTTTTTACTGGCCCACGGCCATCTCTGATGTAGAAGACCTCGTCCGATGTTGTGAAGGATGCTAATTTTTCGCCAAGTAGATACACGTGCCGACACAAGAGCTGCAGACCATCCTAGTTTCCTGGCCCTTCGCATGTTGGGGACTATATATGATTGGGCCTTTCAAGCCAGCGATGAGTGGTTTTCGGTACATATACGTTGCCATCGATAAGCTCTCCAAGTGGATTGAGTATAAACCACTCGTCCCGGCTACTGCAAAGAAAGCAGTTGAGCTCTTTGAAGATATCATCCATAGATTTGGTCTCCTGAACACCATCATCACCGACCTTGGAACTATGTTTACTGGCCATCGCTTTTGGGACTTCTGCGAAGACCGGTGCATCTCCATCAAATACGTCTCCGTTGCCCATCCTAGTGCCAACGGCCAGGTCAAATGGGTGAACGGCATGATCCTTGATGCCCTCAAAAAGAGGCTATATCAAAAAGAAGAAAAGCATCCGGGCAGATGGCTCAAGGAGCTACTAGCTGTAGTCTAGGGACTGCACTCAAGCTAGTCGCAGCACCGGTGTGTCTCTATACTTCTTGGTCTACGGCTCAGAAGCCATACTACTAGCAGATATTGCCTTCTGAGCACCTAGGGTGGTGAATTATGATGAAGAGCAAGCCACAGCTGTTCGGACAGAGGATGTCGACAGGGCCGAGGAAGAATGCCTAATCACTTGCATCTGCACAGCCAAGTATCTAGAAGGTGTGTAGAGGTACTACAACCACAACATCAAAGGTCATTCATTTGCTGTCGACGACCTTGTTCTCTGCAAGAAACAAAAAACCAAAGGGATGCACAAGCTCTCCTCCCCCTAGGAAGGGCCTTATGTCATCAAAGAGGTTACCCAACCAGGGTCTTATCGCCTATGTGACTTAGACAGAATTGATGTTCCCAACTCTTGGCACACCGAGCACCTCATCCGTTTCTATCCTTGAAACGCCCCAGATATGTACTCTCTACTTTATGATGAATAAAGTTTTGGTCTCCATAATTTGTCTCCATTTTTTCTCCATTACGGTTTAAATCTCAACTTATGGTCACCGAGCTCTACACCACTCCATGATGAACTCCAACACGAAATCGCCATAACCACGCCGACCACTTTTCTCCAAATCTCCAACATTTTCGCTGAATGAGTTTCTCCAAATTGCTGAACATATTTTCTCCAAATCATCAAACATGTTTTCTCCAAATCGTCGAACACATTTTCTCCAAATCACCAAACACGTTTTCTCCAAATCGCTGAATATGTTTTCTCCAAATTGCCAACGTATTTCACCACGTGTTTCTCCAAGTCACCGAATGTAACATCCTTGATGTTATAAAGTACTTAAAAGGTGATCATGTCATCATTATGTATAATCATCATGTATCAACTCATGAATGCATTTCATGTTTAATTTATAGCATGTAAATGTTGTTATGAAGTGTGTTATATGTTACATGAAATAATAGTGATTAAGAAACTTTGTGAATTTTAATGTGGGAATCTATTAAACAATTCAAATTCTTCCTTAATAAAAGTTTCATAATTTTTGTTGCAATGCTTGGTGTGAATATTGTTTTATGATATGTGTTGACTTGTATGGTTGAATCAATTTCAAAACAATTATGTTGAATTGGATTTTCGAAAACCCGAATTTTCAGCATTTAAGTTTACCCTGGAAAACCCATTTCAAAATCTAAGTACATTTTGGGGTTGAGCCTTAAAGCAAAAGTGTAGAGCTTGTCGAGTTGTACAAAGTTAGTTTTTGGAGTTTTCAAAGTTGTTTTATGAAATTTGAAGTAATTTGAAAAGGCGTGATTCTTTAAATGTCCCCTTTTTGAATTCAAACTTGCATTTCAAAATGTAGACTGAATTTGGGTATGGTTATAAAAGCAAAGTTGTAGAACTTTAGATTTTGAGAAACTTTTATTTTTGGAGATTTTTGAGTTGCCACATAAATTTGGGAGTAATTTGGATTTTAAAGCGAGTGGCAATTCTGTAATTTTGGTGAACAGTACCCGCAGTGGACACCTCCCTGGCGGCGAGTTTCTTCTGGCATCCAGGCGTGTTCGTGGCCGTCTTTGGCGTCGTGCTGGCGTGGAAAAGGCCGCGGCGTGGCCTCCTCTTGCTTCTTGGCTGTCCTTTATAGCTTGGCTATCGCCGTTCGTTTCTTTTTCTCCTCCTTTTCATTTCCTCTGTTCATCGTCGCCGTCGCCCACTCTTGCCGGCGCACACCATGTCCACCGCTTGTCCTCTGGCTGAATTGAGCGCGTAGAAAGCTTCGCCTCTCCCTTGCGCATCACCTGAGTGCCTCGCCTCACCGGAAATGGCCGCGCCTGCCGTTCACGCCGCGACCAGTAGCCATGGCCGCCATGCCACTCCGTCGTCGAGCAGCGGGCTCGCGTGGCCAGGCCGTCACGGGCCTCGATCGGCCGAGCTGCGGCCATCCTCAGGCTCGCCTCGCCACCCCGTCGCTCGACCACCCCTCCAATTGCCGCCTACGAGCGTCAGCCGGCCGGAAATCGAGCTCTCCGGCGTCCTCTGTTTTTCTTCCTCGCGACCAGGGACTTCGTCTTCAAATTCAAGAATTGTGAGGGGCTTTTCTGTGAACCGCAGACTCATATGAATAGTGCCTTTAGGACCTGTTTGCTTTGAAATCGGCTGGAACTTTGAAAATTCATAGTAATTCATAGGAAATTCGTAAAATAACAAATGAGGACTTTTTGGAATCCTTGTGAAATTGTCTATGCAGTAGATCTATAATATGGCATGTTTCAGTTTAAAGTTTTGCCTGCAAAAATAGATTTGTGCAGTAAGGTTGTAATGCTAGTTGAATTTATTATTTTCCATAACTGCAGATCTAGGGCTCCAAATGAAGTGAAATTTTTGTGGCATGCTACTCATGTGATAGTTGATGTGTGGTAAAAATTTCATGTGTATTGGATGAAGTATGAGTGAGTTTTTGGTTTATCTCGCTCTCATATGATTTCTTGCAATAGCAAATTGTCTTTTTCATAGAGGCAGCTATACTTATGCAAATGGTATGAAATTTGTACAGTAGACTATTGAGAGGATATGTGAGCTACTATAATTTTTGTAGAAGTTATTGTGCATTTTTGGTATATGTTCATAAATACACCTTGATGTCTAAATAAATTAAGAAATGCTTTAAGAAAAATTATTTAGAGGTGAGCACCATGCTTTCTGGTGTTCTTTAGTCATGTGTGAAATGTTGGTGAAGTTGGTTTTGCCCAATTATGTGTTTGCAACATAAGATAATAATTATTTTCTTGCCGATGTGGTTTATGGACAGATCTAGGAACTTAGCAAAGTTCTTCATGATAATGCGCTTTGTTGTGAAACTTGTTAATAACAAAGTTGTAGATAATCCTTGTATCTAGCTGCTGTTAAAATTTGGTGGTATTTGGCTAAGTAGTTTGTGAGTTATGCCTGTTTAAAGTTGGGTTTCAGAAATGGCTGCTCTCTGTCATTTGGGGACCAGTTTCTGTAAATGGGTATATTTGACTTAGTTAACTTAAGAATCATGCTAATATGATTAAAGATGAGTTGTAGAAAATTTCATAAGCTTTCCAGAATGTCTTATTGCATGGCTATTGGATTTGTATAACTCTAGTTATGATCCAAACATGAACCTGTTGTTTCCAGTCCAGAAATAGACATATGCTAGTTATGGTTGTTTACTCCATGTGTTGCTAAGTGTGGCTTATGCCCTTGTTGATGGTCAAGTTATGATGCTTGTGACCTTGTTAAACTTGTGTCATGCTTGATGTGCTTGCTCTCTATAGTTAGTTGTGTGATGTTAGTTAAATAGTAAACCTTGATGACTTAGGTTTTGTTTGAAATTTTGATTGAGTGATGACCTTGGGTCATTAGCATAAGATGATTCTTGGTACTTAAAGTAAGTAGTTGGGTTTATAAAAAAAGGTTTAGTTAGTTTTGACTTGTAACTGTACCGTGAAGGAAAGTTGTATTCAAGTTAGTTAATCTTTTATGCTTTCACCAATGCACCTCCATGCATCATGTCATACAATCCATCATGCTAAAGCATGCATTATTTATTTACGTGTAGTGCATACGTGAGTGAGAAGGTTCGCGTTGACTAATCTTCGGATGAGTGTCATCATTCAATGGTGCTCGCGTTGATCAAGTGTTGGAGAAGGTTCATCCATCAATGGTGATGATGTCAAGTCTAACTCCATAATCTCTCTATGGAACTAACCTTTTCTGCCGACCAAGGCAAGCCCCGGATGCATTTAAACCCTACCTTGTGTTTTACAAATTGATTTCGCTTTTGCTTTCATATACTACATTAAGTGATTAGGAGTTAAGTGAAAACCTAATTGATGCATGACCAACCTTTTTCCTTATCTACCTTGTTAACCGTTTTAATTCGTATATGGCTAGTTATGCTTAGATAAATAAAGGTCGGGTGATTACCTATCACCTGCGAGTTTTAAATGGAACCTTGGTTACTTATGTTATCATGTGATATGGGGAGGTGGAGTAATAAATCTAGACCGGGCGGACTCGGTGTGTGTGAGCCACAAGACATGGAGGTTTTGTGAGCGGGCTCTTTCCGCCTGTGTCAATTAAGGTCCGTACCGTTGTTGAACTGTGTGCGGTGAGACTTTGTAGTACTAACCACATACTCCGGTAAGCCTTAACTTGGCTATTCTATTACAAGAATGGCTACTCGCGCACTAGGAGTGGAGAGATGGTAGGAATAGCGTGTATCCACGTGGCAATGGGCTGGATTGGTGGAGTACTGTATTCTCGGGTGGCGCGGACCCGTTCTTGTTTAGAGGATCTGAGGGTAGGTTGGTATATGTAGGTCGGGGACCTACATATGTCGTGTGGTCTAGAATCCCCAGCTGGGTTTTTAATCGATTCGAATCGTCGTTGCTCCTCGGTTATGGAGACTCACTTCTCTGTTCATCATCGTAGTTTAATAACTGAAATTTGAGAAGGTGTTGGATATGAAGTTTCATGATCTCCATACAGATCATGTCAGCTTTGTATATGATCTTATGAAGTTTTAAATGTTGACATAAAGAATTTCGTTAAAGAGCTTTTACGCAAAAGAACTTTGATTATTGCTAAAGCCATACCTTGAATCCCTGAGCCTGCATTCCTGAGTTCTATCAATTTTTATTTCGGTTAAGTCTTGTTGAGTACTTTTGTACTCAGGGTTCGTTGACCCTTGTTGCAGGTGAGCCTCATGAGCAGGTCTGTTTTGGGCCGTGTTGCATGACGGTTGTTCGATCCAATGATGATAAGTAAATTTGTGGCCCTTGGGCAGGGCAGTTTAATTGCGTGTTTTGTATTATGTTATAATGCCACTCCACTACTACGGTTTGGAATATTAATCGAACTTAGTTTATAAGGTTTGAAACTACTGTTTTGTAAATTAAGTTATTATAAGACTTCCGCTATATTAGTCTGATGTATCTATTTGAATAAACTGTTGTAATACTACAATGACTCTGTAATGGGATCCTGCTCAGAAAACGTGGATGATTTGGGGTTCCCCGAGGACACCCGACAGTCTTCTTAAGTTACCGGGAACATATGCATAGTCGTCAGAGGTCATTGGACAGTGACAGGTGCATATGGGCCCTATAATTTAGGAGGTTCTGCCACACCAAAGATTTTTCTCCAAATCTCCAAGATATTTTGCCAATCCGCAAGCAGCATATGTTTTGTTCTATTCTCTATGGAAAAGACCTAGTCTTCGATCTCTCCCTACACGTGCTATGGGCTCCGCGCTATGCGTTATGAGTGGTCGGCTACGGTTCCTTGGTCATGCCTATTCCTCCTACACGTGCATGGGCTCTACGCTCGACATTATGGACTATGGGCTAGCCAAGGCTGAGAGCTCAGTAAAGAACTAACTACTCGGACGCCACTTATACTACATTTATCTCCAAGTAATTTCGCTAATGCCGAACAGCACATGTTCCGCTCTACGCTCTGTGGAGAAGACCCAGTCTCCGATCTCTCCCTACACGTGCTACGGGCTACGTGCTCTGCATTATGGGTGGTCGGCTGCGGTTCCTTGGTCACGCCTATTCCTCCTACACGTCCATGGGCTCCGCGCTCGACGTTATGGACTATAGGCTAGCCGAGGCCATAGGGCTTAGTTACGAACTAACTGCTCAGATGCTACTTATACTACGTATAATTGCATTAGGGCTATTACTACAATGATTTTTTGCCACAAATACAGTCAAGCTACATCACATGCACTTTATAACATTTATACACATATATAAATGTTTTCTATGCTCTCGCGTGTCCTAACTACCCTCTAAAGATGTTACGGACAATACCCTCTGAGCAGATCATTATGCTCCGCCATCGTCGTCCATCTCGCCTAATAGGTCTATATCATCGGCCAGCTTCTTCACTGCGTCCACCGCCTCATCCTCCAGCTGCTGGGTCTCTGCCTCACTCAGCCCTTCGGCGAACCTGCCCCCTATTGCCTGAAGGTCGATGACTGGGTAGTGGGACCAAACCACCACAAGGGCGTGAGTAGCGATGGTCACAATGGCGTCACGGTTAAAGCTCTTGAAGTTCTCCAATGTTGCCTTGCACCTCTAGATGATGGTGTCCGAACGTTGCCACCTGTAGTCGGGCTGAGGAGCTGGTTCCAGGTTGATGCAGTCGAGCATCAGTTTAATTGCGGAGACTACAGCATCGAAGTTATCCCTTTGGGTCCGGGCCTCCTACACCAGCACATCAAATTGTGCCTTGGCTTTATGACGGTAGCTATAAGCGTTACAATGTTCCATCATACAAGGAAACTACTTCAATAGTAACTCTAACTAGGAGGTATTCACCTTTCAGCTCCTCGGCCAGTTTGTCTGCTCGCTTTGACTCCTTCGCCTTCTCCTGTTGGAGTTGTTCGACGGCCTAGCGTAGTTGGTCGAGCTTCGCGTCTTGCTCTACAAGCATAATAGTTATCACCAAAAATATGGTTGTTCAGCAATACAAAGTACATTTGCCGATATACCATACCTGCTTTCTACTCGAATACACTTCTGAGCTGTTCAGATTTCTATTCCAACTACTCGGAGGCACCCCTCAGTTGTTCGGAGACAGTGGCCAGTTGCTCGGACTTGCTCCACAGCTACTCGAACATAGCCGCCAGCTGCTCAGATAGGACCCCCCCCCTCTGATATTCTAGGTCCCACGCATTGGGCTCTATAAGGTCTCGCTCATGCCAGGCCCTTTAGATGTTTCTCTCTGAGAGGTTCATCGCCTCCCTGAGTTTCTCGTTCTCCTCGGTGAGGGGCTCCATCCCCTTTATCAGCTGGTGCTGCTGCTCAACAGTTCGAGTTATCCCCTGCAAATGTACAATGCTAATGATGAACTTTGATCTCCAACATCATAGACGAGCATTCCAGATGCAGTACTGACCTTGATTTGTTTCATTACTCTGGCGATGGTAGATTTCAATCTCTTCATTTCCCTGGTGGTGTCTTCCTCCTCGATAACCACCACCTCGTCGCCGCACTTGTGATATGGCCAGGGATGATCCCGATCTTTCGATGAGAGGATGGGGTAACTTCGATTTGGGGAAGGATTCGACATTGGCTGTCCAACTACAACATCCAGCAGGGTTGCTGCGCCTTAGCAATAGGTACACTGACTCTGATTTGTTGTTGTTCTTACCATGACAAGAACAACCCTGAACCTGCAAGCAATCGAGAACAAGCAAGAACAAGATAAATAAGAAACAACTCATGGGTCTGAATCAGGACACGAATTTAGGGTTCTGAATCAAGTAAATCGGGTGGTCTAGCTGACACACGCGTTTACAAGGAAGTAGTTGAAGCTAAACTTGCATCTGAACAAAACCCACTCTCAAATGGTGGCTGCTACATGTCTTTTATAGTGGGAAATAGCCAAGAGGCATGGGAGGGTGGAAACCCTAAATTAGAATGGCCCCTAGTGGGCTTTACTTGATAAGTGGTTCTCAGCCCATGATTGGAGGTCCAAACATCTTTTCATTGATTCTGATCGTCTCTGGTGGAGTCTGGCCATGAGGTTGGATCCATGTGAAAATAGACATCAAGATCTTTCCAATGAGTACTCATGGGCCTTCAACAACATCTGGAGTCAAGGGTTATGATCAAATCAATTTGGTGCTGCTACGATGTCCAAACGTGCACTTCGAATGTTTAGTATGGTCTTCTTGTTGTTTACACCAGCATCCGCTTGATGGTTATCTTGATGACCTTGCACCTAGCTAGTTCCTTCCATCTTCCTAAGCATAAGGAAATCATCACAAGGATTTAGTAGTACCCAATCCAGAGAAGAAATTGTTTGGACAGCAAGGAACGACTTTACCTAATAATTAAGTTCTCGTGCTTTAGCTCGAGTCATTGGCCCTTGCTGTGCAATAGGTATGGTTGTATCTAAGGAAGGGATGTCCTCATCATCCTCCCCTTCTTGCATTTGAGTTGTCCTCGACTCACATTCATTCTCTTCTCCCAAGTATGGCTTCAAATCTGCAATGTTAAACGTGGGGCTAACCCCGAAATCTGCAGGTAACTCAAGTTTGTATGCATTATCATTAATCTGTTCTAACACTTTGAAAGGACCATCTGCTCTAGGCAGCAACTTAGACTTCCTCAAATTAGGGAACCTATCTTTTCTCAAATGTAACCAAACTAGATCACCAGGTTCAAAAGTGACATGTTTCTTTCCTTTACTACCAACAAGTTTATATTTTGCATTCATGCACTCTATATTCTCCTTAGTGATCTTATGTAGTTTTAAAATCAGTTCAGCATGTTTATTTGCATCAACATTGACCCTCTCCAAGGTTGGAAGGAGTAAAAGATCAATAGGAGCACGAGGCAAAAACCCATAAACAATCTCAAAAGGGCATTTCTTAGTAGTAGAATGCTGTGAACGATTATAAGCAAACTCAACATGAGGTAAGCACTCTTCCCACAATTTTATGTTCTTCTTTAAAACAGCCCTAAGCATGGTTGATAAAGTTCTATTTACAACCTCAGTTTGCCCATCTATTTGGGGATGACAAGTGGTGGAAAATAAAGCTTAGTCCCCAACTTAGCCCACAAAGTCCTCCAAAAATGGCTAAGAAACTTTGCATCACGATCAGAAATAATGGTGTTTGGTACACCATGCAAGCGAACGATCTCACGAAAGAACAAGTCAGCCACATGTGTAGCATCATCACTCTTATGGCATGGTATGAAATGAGCCATCTTAGAAAATCTATCCACCACAACGAAGACACTATCTCTCCCCTTCTTTATTCTAGGTAGCCCTAAAACAAAGTCCATATAAATATCCTCCCAAGGCGCACTAGGAACAGGTAGAGGCATATACAAACCATGAGGATTAAGGCGTGACTTAGCTTTTTGGCATGTTGTACAGCGAGCAATGAACCTTTCCACGTCTCTCCTCATCTTGGGCCAAAAGAAATGATCAGCAAGGATGTCCTCCGTTTTCTTCACACCAAAATGTCACATCAGCCCTCCTCCATGCGCTTCCTGCAACAATAACAAACGCACAAAGCTAGCTGGAATGCATAGCTTGTTAGCTCTAAAGACAAACCCGTCGGTGAGGACGAATTTGTTCCATGTTTTCCCCTCTTGGTAATTCAGCAATACATCTTTGAAATCATTGTCATGTGCATATTATTCCTTAATAGTTTCCAAACCAAAGATTTTAAAGTCAAGTTGTGAAAGCATGGTGTAACGTCTAGACAAAGCATCAGCAATTATATTTTCCTTCCCCTTTTTGTGTTTGATGACATAAGGAAAGGACTCAATGAATTCAACCCACTTGGCATGTCTACGATTCAGTTTTGCTTAACCATGGATGTGTTTCAAAGATTCATGATCAGAATGTATGACAAACTCTTTGGGCCATAAATAATGCTGCCATGTTTTCAAAGTCCAAACTAGAGCAAGCAATTCCTTATCATAAGTAGAATAGTTCAAACTAGGGCCACTCAACTTTTCACTGAAATATGCCACAGGTTTTCCCTCTTGTAACAGCACACCACCCAACCCAATTCCACTAGCATCACATTCAAGCTCAAAGGTTTTGTTGAAATCAGGAAGTTAGAGTAAAGGTGCATGCGTTAACTTATCTTTTAGCGTGTTGAATTCATTCCTATGTGCTGCAACCCAAGTGAATGCCACACCCTTCTTGGTGAGCTCATGTAGCGGGGCTACAATGGTGCTAAAGTCCCTCACAAAGCGGCGATAGAACCCAGCAAGTCCTAGAAAACTTCTTATTTGTGTGATCGTAGTGGGAACTGGCCAGCTATGAATTGCCTCGACCTTGGCTTGATCAACTTCAATACCATATGGGGTCACAACATAGCCAAGGAAAGAGACTCGATCTATGCAAAATGTGCACTTCTCAAGATTACCAAATAATTGAGCATTACGTCAAGCATAAAAAACAACACGTAAATGATCAAGATGTTCCTCCAAAGTTTTGCTATATATCAGAATGTCATCAAAGTATACCACCACAAATCTACCAATGAAAGCACGTAAAACTTCATTCATTAATCTCATGAAAGTGCTGGGTGCATTAGTGAGGCCAAAAGGCATGACTAACCACTCATATAGACCAAACTTGGTTTTAAATGTTGTTTTCCATTCATCTCCTAACTTCATGCGAATCTGGTGGTAACCACTACGCAAATCAATTTTAGAGAACACAATTGAGCCGCTCAATTCATCAAGCATATCATCTAGTCTAGGAATCGGATGATGATATCTAATTGTGATATTATTAATCGCTCTACAATCCACACACATGCGCCAGGATCCATCTTTCTTAGGAACTAAAAGTACGAGAACAACGCAAGGGCTAAGAGACTCACGCACATAACCTTTGTCAAGCAATTATTGCACTTGGCGTTGTATCTCTTTAGTTTCCTCCGGGTTGGTCCTATAAGGAGCACGATTTGGCAAGGAGGCCCCAGGAATGAGGTCAATCTGGTCCTCAATTCCCAAATTGGTGGCAGTCCCGGTGGTACCTCCTTTGGAAAAACATCAGCGTACTCCTGCAAAAGGTTAGTGACAGCAGGAGGCAAAGAAATAGGAGTATCCTCAAGTGAAAACAAAGTTTCTTTGCAAACCAAAGCATAGCATATAGTAGTGCAAGTATCAATCTCTTCTAGATCAGATTTGGTAGCAAGAAAATAGGAACCCTTCAACTTAATCTCATTTTTCTTATCATCAACAGATTTAGTGTTTCTCTTTTTATGTTGCCCAAGTTCCTTAGCCACAATCTGATTTTCACTCTTAACATGCTCCTTAGTGTTCAACTTTCTAGCTCTAGCAATTTCATCTTTCATAATATCCTGAGGAGACATAGGATGTAACACAAGCTTCTTTCCATTATGCACAAAAGAATATTGATTGGTTCGACCATGATGCATAGAGTCTGTATCAAACTACCATGGTCTACCTAACAACATAGAACATGCTTGCATAGGTACAACATCGCAGTCAATGGAATCATGATAAGAGCCGATTGCAAAATTGACTCGTACCAATCGTGTTACCTTTACATTGACGTTGTTGTTGAACCACTAAATGTTGTAAGGTTGGGGGTGCGGCTAGGTATCCAAAGCCAGCTTCTCCACCATCTCTAAGCTTGCTAAGTTGTTGCAGCTCCCTCCATCAATGATCACATGACATGAACGCTCCTGTACCACACACTTTGTTTGGAACAAGGTGTGGCGCTGATTCTCTTCAGCCTTCTCCATTTGTGCACTCAACACTCATTGCACAATGAGGCACTCATAACGATCTGCATGTTCAGCTCCAATGTGTTCTTCAACTGGATTCTCATCTCCACCTGCATGGTCAGCGGCAAGCAAAGCATATGTTTTATCATCCAAATCACTAGCAGAGGAATATTCACCATCATGTCGCACGATCAGAACACGCTTGCTTGGGCAGTCCCGCCTCACATGTCCATAACCCTTGCATTGCAAGCATTGAATATCTCTTGTTCTTCCATTAGAAGCAATGGAAGAAGAACTCTTGGCTGTTGGAGCTGCTGTTCCATTTGTTAGTTCAGCCAGGCACGCTGGTGAATTTGATGGAGAAGGGCGTTGTTTGTTGTTTGAAGGAGATGGAGCAACTACTCATGTCAATGGTGCAATAGCAGGTTTTGGTGTCCAAGAGTTAGCACGACCTGCAGAAAAGTTAGTCCTCATGCTAGCTCGACATCCCTGGACTTCCCGTTCAGCCTTACAAGCAAGATGAAATAAACGATCGATTGAATTATATTCCTTGTAAGCTAAAATGTCCTTAATTTCTTGGTTCAAACCACCTACAAATCTAGCCATTGCTGCATCCTCGGTTTCTACCAAACCACAACGAAGCATACCAGTTTGCAATTCCTGATAATATTCCTCTATAGATTTATTCCCTTGCCTAAATTGCTACAACCTATGTAACAAATCACGTGCATGATATGAAGGAACAAATCTTGCTCTCATGCCCCTTTTCAAAGCATCCCAAGTCTGAGGAGTATTGTTTGGATTAGTGCGGCAATACTCACTCCACCAAATAGAAGCAAAATTAGTAAACTCACTAGTTGCAGCTCTAACCCGTTTATTTCCAGGGAAATCATGACAAGCAAACTTCTGTTCAGCAGCTAGTTCCCATGTAAAGTATGAATCAGGATCATATTTCCCATCAAAAGATGGCATGGTGAACTTAATTTTACCCAAAGAATCATCATTGTCACGTACCTCTCGGCGTGGTAGCCTAGCGCCCATTCCATGGTGATTACGGTGCAGTTGACGACGGGGTTGAGCATCCTCCTCATCATCATGCTCGGTGTCTCCTGCATAGACAACATCATTCTCGGCTAAAACACTGCCCACACTACCATCATTGCGGTGGTGTTGATGTGCACGGTTACGTCCTCCATCTTGCATTCTCTTAAGTCTAGCCAAAATAGCAGCAATAGAAGTGTTCACTTCTCCAATGGAAACCTCCACCGCAGCAAGCCTTTGGTTGGTGCCAATTTGAGTTGCCTCTAGTTGCCCAAGGTGCTCATTGGTAACACGAACATCCTCTTTGAGGACTTTAGCGCATAATCTCATATGGCCCTCGAAGTCATGTATGATGCCCCTTGTGCGTGGTGAGTGTGCATGTTGCCCCTGCTCATCCTCACCATTTCCTGACATGGTTAGTGAACAACAGCAATAACATAAGAAGGTGCTCGAATAACAAAAGAAAACTAAGTAATGGCTGATTCCATTCCTCTCAAACTTGCCTAACCAAGTTCTTACTTGTTCTTACCACACTTGCAGGAGGTGTTGTCAGTCAGCAAGAACAACAACAATTGTGGCATCGAATGTAAACCTGTGATGTTGTAGATAAATTTGTGGAGCTATAGGTGGCTAGAAACAAATTCAAGGGACAGCTAGAACCACGTTAGCCAAAACAAATTGAATAATTATTCAATGATGATATTGTGCTGGTCCTAGGTTGAACCATTCTAGAGACGTGAGCCTAGACACAAACATAGCCACCGGACACCAACAACACAACACAAGTAAAGTGGAAAATAATAACTGCTGAAACCCTTTCTTCTATCTTATTTGCTTCATTTCTTTTTCTGATTCTTTTACCCCTTTTTCTATTTTTTCACCTGCAGTACAACTCTCAAGTTTTACAACCAGAAATTGAGAGCAAACTATTCACAACATACAATTTATTTTTTTACTAGGGGTACAGAAATTGAACTTGCACAAGAGAACAAGCACACTCTTTTTCTTTGAATCGAGGAACTCAGATATGCTAATCAAATCACAACACATGGAAAACTTTAGGGAGCTCCATGTTTGAATAGGGGGATGTTTGGAATGCAGCGAAGATGGTATGGGGATGATGGTGGTCGAGAATCTGGTGGTTCTCGTGGAGGCAAAAAGGTGGGACTAGTGGTGATAGCAGCGGTGGATCTGGTGGTGACAAAAACATGAATAGAACTCGAAACTCTAATAGATTAAACACTAGAACCAGCAACTCAACCAATCGATGCAATGGAAAACTCAACAAGTAAGGACTATGTAGAACAGCAAGGCACAAACTTGTCTTAGGGATTTCAGTTCTATCCTATTTTGGGGGGGAAGTTTTGTGGATTGTAGGTAGATAAAAGGGATGGGTAGATACTCTCACCAATTAACCTTGCTCTGATTACCACATGATATGGCCGGGGCTGATCCCGATCTTTCAATGAAGGGATGGGGTAACTTCAATTTGGGGAAGGATTCAACGTTGGCTGTCTGACTACAACATCCAATAGGGTTGCTGCGCCTTAGCAACAGGTACACCGACTCTAATTTGTTGTTGTTCTTGCCATGCCAAGAACAACCCTAAATCTGCAAGTAATCGAGAACAAGATAAACAAGAAACAACACACGGATTTGAATCAGGACACGAATTTGGGGTTCTGAATCAAGTAAATCGGGTGGTCTAGCCGACACACATGTTTACAAGGAAGTAGCTGAAGCTAAACTTGCATCTGAACAAAACCCACTCTCAAATGGTGGCTGCTACATGTCTTTTATAGTGGGAAATAGCCAGGAGGCGTGGGAGGGTGGAAACCCTAAATTAGAATGGCCCCTAGTGGGCTTTACTTGATAAGTGGTTCTCAGCCGATGACTGGAGGTCCGAACATCTTTTCGTTGATTCTACTTGTCTCCAGTGGAGTCTGGCCATGAGGTTGGGTCCATGTAAAAATAGACATCAAGATCTTTCCAATGAGTACTCATGGGCCTTCAACAACATCCGGAGTTGAGAGTTATGATCAAATCAATCTGGTGCTGCTACGATGTCCAAACGTGCACTTCGAATGTTTAGTATGGTCTTCTTGTTGTTTACACCAACATCCGCTTGATGTTTATCTTGATGACCTTGCACCCAGCTAGTTCCTTCCATCTTCCTAAGCATAAGGAAATCATCACAGGGATTTAGTAGTACCCCATCCAGAGAAGAAATTGTTTGGACAGCGAGGAACGACTTTACCTGATAATTAAATTGCCGTGCTTTAGCTCGAGTCATTGGCCCTTGTTGTGCAATAGATATGGTTGTATCCAAGGAAGGGATGTCCTCATTAGCTTGCGGAGGATTTGGATGGATTGGAGTCAGCACGCTCGATCTCTTCCACCTCGTCCTCTTCCACCATAGCTTGAGCCACCATCGGGGGGCTCTATGGCCGGACAGCGGGTCTGACCATCCCCGACGATGCCTCAGGGGGCGCCGTTTGCTCCTTGGATGCCACTAGCTTCGCCGCCCTAGATTCTAGTGCATTGCCAGCAACTCCAGCTTCTACTCCCAAAGACTCAAAGGTTCTCACCGTTGCCTTGGGTATCATCACCGACTTGTCTGCTGCTAGCGTCAATTGTTCACTGCCACCAAGTCTGCCAGCGGCTATGGTTGACTCCTCCTCCGGCTGTCGAGCACTCGGGGACTCTGGGACAGGAGCTGGTGGTGTTGCCTCCACCCTGGGTTCAGCCCTCGGCTGTTCGACAGTCCAGACTGGCGGGGTCAGATCCTCCATACGCTTTGCACTACATCAGATTGGCTCATCAGTCACTAGAAAAGTTAAAAAACTACAGCAAAGTAACTCCAAGATAAGGGTACTTATGGTTTGGTCTGCCAGTTCAATTTCTTGAACCAGCGGTGCCTGCCCGAGCCCACAGGCGCAGCCGTGGGGTCAACTCCCATGCTCTGGGGGGAGGTCCCACTTCCTACACAGACGACCTCTATTCTACCTGCCGCTCTGGGACCCTCTTCGCCCGCTGCTCCGAGTTTACCTCTGCCTATTGCTCGGGGACTCCCGTTGCTTGCCCCATAGGGACTCCCATCATTTGCTGTGTGGGGACTTCCCTCATCCGCTGCTCGAGGACTTCCCTCGTCTACTGCTCGGGGACTTCTTCGCTTCCCCTTGATTGATCCTCCATGCGTATGCTGCGTGGAGGCTCCTTCGTGCTCGGTGGAGGAGCCATCAGAACTTCATCATCATTAGACCAATCAAATATCGTGGTCCTTCACATTTGAGTGGTCTAATCATCACCAAGTGAGATGTCACCTGGTTTAAGGGGAGTAGCAGCCGCCATCTTCCTCTTCTTTTGGGCTAGCTCGTCTGTCGCTGCCCTCTTCCCCTGAGCTTTCTCCAACACCAGGGGAGGAATCTTCGTCTGACCAGCATCTGTACCTCTGGACTCTGAAGAGTCACCGACAGCACTTTCTTTAGGTTGAGCCGGTGGTCGTGCATCCACCACTGGTAGCCAATTCCCCTCAGCACACCTGAAAAGTACACCACCCTATCCTACGAGTAGATCTTTGCATAAGCGAATCAGACCACTGCTCGGCAATTACAAAGGATAAAAAGCATCAGGAATACACAACTGAGATATTTACTTGAGGAGGTAGATTTTTGCAGTTAAATGGCTTCGTATATCCTGAGATGTTGAATGAGGCAAACGGAGCGAATAGCTCTGCCGCCCGCTCTTCAAGAACATCCCTCGATAGCATCTTCGGCCTCTCCCACGTACCGTCGGTCTCCCCCTTGAACTCGAAGGCTAGGTGCGCCCTCTCCTTATAGGGCTGCACGTGGCGTACTATAAAGATTGCCACTACCAATCCACCATTGGTCCTCACACCCTTTATTAAGGCAAGGAGCTCCCTCACTTGCTCTATATCAGCGCTGCTTGACGTCTCCGACCAGCTCTTCTGGCTCTCTAGGATGTGGTTGGCATCGCAGTGGATGGCTGGGTGGCTCTGTTTCATGTAGAACCACCTGGCGTTCCACCCCTTCACTGATGTGTTCAGTGGCACAGTAAGGTACTCGCCTGCCATCCCATCACGCAGCTAAAGGTACACCCCGCTAACCACATTGGAACCACCACCGCCTCTCTTCTTCAGCCAGAACAGGTGACAAAAGAGGTTAAAGTGGGGGAGGATTCCAAGATATGCCTCACAGAAATAGATGAAGATTGAGATGTGCAAAATGGTATTGGGATGGAGTCGCACAGACTAACCACCTAGAGCTCCAATAGATCCCTCAGGAATGGATGAACAGGAAATCCCAACCCGCATGAGAAATAATCCTTGAATACCACCACTTCATCGGCATGAGGCGTTGGGAAGGACTCACCGAGGGCCGGCTACCATCCAGCGGTAGCACGGCCAGGAAGAACGCCAACTTCCACCAATCTGTTGAGTTCTGCATCTCCCATTCGTGATGGCACCCACTCTTCATCACGCCGGGCTTGTAATAGAACTGACTAATTATATGAAATTAAGTAAGAAAATCATCCGCCAGAGCAGACGATTTAGCAAACTTAAGCCCGTATAACCCGGTAGTCCGTGAAATCACGAAGGATTTCAAACCAACTTCCATTCCAGCCAAGATCGTAATAAGTTTAGCGGTCACCATCACATATTACATAAAAGTTTGCATCATGGATACATCAGAGTTTCAACATAGTTATTACAAAACCAGTTCGAATAAAAGTAGCGGAAGTCATTTGTTCAAACCACAGACACACACGCGGAGTTCAAATATAGTGCCAGCGAATGATCATCTCCAACAAAAGCATCAGACGAGACATAAGGAATGACCATGCCCATGGTCCTAAGCATCACCCATCATAGGATAAAGGCAGTTGATACAGTAGCCGTAATACATCTACCCATCTGCAACAAGTGGGAATAAAACCCTGAGTACGAGAAGGTACTCAGCTAGACTTACCCGACATAACCAAAAATAAATGACACCAAGGATTATGAAGGGCTTTATAGTAGGGTAGCTGACTCATTTGCAAAAAGAAGCATTTTTAGCATTTCAAGAACTTTTCTAAAAGCATTATTGCCAAGTTAATTATTATGAACCTGTCGACTAGATTTGCACCTATACTAGAGTAAACATGTGATTAAGCAGATAATGATAATCAATGATCGTTAAACAACTTCCATACTGTCATATTCATTATAACTATCCAAGTGTTCCATAAACATTTACTACGATGAAGTCACTCAAGTCAAGTGCTCACTATCCAGGAGCGATGGCGATTCGAATCGATTCCTAACCAGCTGGTGATTTATTCCTTACACAAACCTCACTCACCCGCTAAAGTGAGATATTGATCACCGAGTCAACTTTCTAGGTATCTCGAGTTTGCCAGGAACCACATGTACCTGGGGGCCAACCGACTGCACTTTGGTCTTATCATCCCGCCCCCGTGTCCTACCACACCTGCTCCGGCACAGTGCATTGCGGGCAATCTACTCGGCCCGAAAAATCTCCTAGCTTCACGGTCAGAAGGTACTTTATCCGGCCAGCTAAATGTAAGGCATGCGTTCAACATGACTCGAGGCCCAACAACGGTCGGTCCTTAATCGACACAGACGGAAACACTACAGTCCAAAACTCTATAAGTCTCCGTCCGGTCTCAACTTCATTTAACACTTAGTTATACCATGGCTTCATAGTCATCCAAGCAGATCCAGGTAACCTCCTATAGCTCGCAGGTGATAGGAAATCACCCGACTTCTATCGGTCTAAGCCAGCTAAGCATTGACTTGACTGCGGGTACCAGGGTAACAAGGATATAGTATAACAAAGGTAAACAAGGTATAATGCAGCAACAGTCGCAAACAACTCCTGAACGTAATGCATCAATTAAAGTAAAGCATTTAATTAATAATTGCAAACCAGGAGAAAATGCTCCGGGGCTTGCCTCTCTCGAAGGAGCTCGGACGGTGATCGGGGCACTCCGGAAGTTCCTCAACGTCCTCCTCGTCGGCTTCTAGCACTTCCTACGGCTGCACCTCGAACTGCTCCTCGGGCTCCTCGGGTATGATGACGGGGTTCTCGGTTTGCGATCCTGTATGATGTAATATGCGTAAGTGCTTATGCAATCGGTGCATCGGATGAGATGAATACAATGAATATGTTTGAATGCAAGGTAGTCAACATCATCCAAGAAAATATACTACAAGCACATGTCATCTACTGCATTCTCTTCTACTACTAATATGTTTAAGTCAACACACCTTATCAAATGCTTCAAAGATACACCAAAGCTATTATTATTAACTAATCTTGTATTGAAGAGGATTATTTTATTTCCTTTTAAACTAGGGCTACAACAGCAATCTATATTTCTGGTGCTTATAAAAATATGAGAAAATTACAGTAGCATAGTACTACTCTAAGTAGACTACCATCAAATTTTCATGTCATTTAGATAAGTAAAATAGCTTACACAAAAATGACAAGCTATGGCACAAATATAAGCATGAAAATACTTTGCACTATGAAAAGTGTCAAACAATAGGTTTAGTATTTTTCCTATGATCTTCATAGCATACAATCACTGTACAAAAATTATCACATGCATGTTTTATGCAACTTTGGCTCTCTAGTAAAATAATAAAAATCAGCCATTAAAGGTACTTGAACTACACCTCAAAATTTTCCTACAGGACATGCATGACTTCTATTTTTACTGCAAAGTACATCACTCAAGAAGACTAACAAAATTAGAACCATATTTTTCTAAGGTATACTTTATTTACTAGACATTTTCTAAGAAATCAGCATTTAATCAATTTAATTAAAGCTACACAGAAAAGTATCACGAATTGGACATGCAATATTTCTAACAGATAGATCTAGTGATAAGAAACATGACCAAAATTTGTTTCATTAGATTTGGACCAAAAATGACCAAGATATGGTCATTTTCCAAGCTTTAAACTAAATCTGAAAAATCCTTTTTCTTATAAACGAAAATCGGTTGGATCCTAAACTGCTATGTGCACCTAGATCTGCACCCAAGACTACACCAGAGAGACAGACAGGCGGGTCCCAGTGGGTCAACTAGCCCCACTGGTCAGCCGACCGGAGGCAGGGGAGATCGGTTGACCGGCCACCGCTCGATGACGGCGAGCGGTTCGGTGAAGGGGGTGGCACCAACGTGCACAGCACGCTGCCCCGCACCGATGGAAGTATAAAATGGACCCCCTAGCTATAGCGGAGGAGGTTGCCGGCGGCAATGGCGGTCACGGCGGCGCTGCGCGAGGTACGCCGGCCAACTCCGGCCATGGTGGCCCGATCTGAGCTTGGCGTGAGCATCAAGGTGACACAGGAAACTGAGGGAAGGGAGAGGAAGGAGGGATAGAGCTCCGATGGTGGTCGGCCATGGCAAGCATAGCCCTAACTCCGGTGGCAATGGCGATCCATGGCGGAGAAGAAGAAGAAATGGCGCCTACCTTGACTCTCCGGCTCGGTGGCGAGGTGGAAGAGCTCCAGACGACAACAATGGAGTCACAGACTAGCTGGAGTGAGAAGCGAGGCAATGGCAAGGGTGCACGGGCTCGGCGGAACAATGGCACGGCGGCGGCTTTTCTCGGTGGCTCCAGCGCGCGCGAGAGAAAGAAATAGAGGGTGAGGACGAGTGGGATGGCAAGCGGGCGCGGCCTTCAAGCGTTCGCCAGCGAGCAACGGCGTCAGGCCGGCCATGGCGTGTGGCCGCCACGTGGCGGCCAGGAGCTGTCACCGGTCGGCACTGTGCCGAGTTCAAAATTTCAGCATTCAGTTGAAACAACGAGTTGACTGACAGCGTTACTTGATGGCGCTAGATCTCTCAAATCGTGGCGAATCAGTGCAAATCGTATACATGAAAGTTGTAAAGCTATGTTAGGGCTACAACAATGCTTTAGACTTTATCAGCTAATTCTCAAAGAATAACGAGTTGTATCAAGCCAAAGTCGAGTAGATGAAACTAGACTTTGATTTCTGACTTAGAAAATTCTAAGTGTTGAGTCAGCACCACAATCCGACTTGTGGGCCCAAATTGAACATGTTGTGCTCATTTTCATGAGTTGGTCATAAAACAACTTTTATTCCTTATAAAATTTCCTACAACTTTTCTTTAGGTTGCTCAGACATGCAAACATTCTAAGCTATACTTTTTAAATAGTCAAACCAAAAAGTCCTAGGGTCAAAACAAGTCAAACCATGATTTGGAACCTTAATTAGGCAAAATGATCAACATGAACATTGTTCCTAATGACTTTCTAAGCATAGCTAAGATGTTTAACAATATATTTAGCCATACCACACATTGGTCATACAAGAATCAAGCACTGAATGTACTAAAACGATGAAAAAGAATTGAAATGATACTTTTGTTTCATAGTCATGTTTCACATGTTTCAAGTGATATAAGCTCATGAATGGATGAATGATGCTCATGTTCATGGAATGCAAGTGCAATTATGCAAGCATAATACCAGGGGTGTTACAGCCCTCCCCCCTTATAAAAATCTCATCCCGAGATTTGGGTTACGAACCATTTGTTATAAAAATCTTCATAAGCTTTTTGTAGATACTCTCCTGTTTCCCAAGTTGCATCTCCCTCATCATGATGATCCCACTGAATCTTGTATGTTTTCACTACACTATTACGAGTAGCACATTCCTTAGTGTCTAACACCCAGACTGGTTGCTCACGATACACCAAATCTGATTTGAGTTGGATACCTCAAGGTTCTATTCTTTCCTCTGGAACACACAAACATTTCTTGAGATGTGATACATGGAAAACTGGGAAAACGGTACCCATTGTCTCAGGTAACTCTAACTTGTAGGCTACTAGACCTCTTCGTTCCAAGATCTTGTATGGTCCTACGAATCTCGCAGCAAGCTTTCTTCGGACTCCGAACCTTTTCTTCTTCATTGGCGTGACTTTCAGATAAACATAGTCACCAACTTCAAACATAAGGGGTCTCCTTCTTCTGTCTGCATAGTTTTTCTAACGTGATTGGGCCACTTTCATATTCTGCTGAATAATATGAACTTTCTTCTCAGCTTCTTCTACAAAGTCAATGCCATAATACCTTCTATCTCTAGGCTTGACCCAATTCAATGGTGTTCTACATTTTCTACCATATAAAGCTTCGAATCAAGCCATCTTGATGCTTTCTTGATAACTATTATTATAAGAAAACTCAACTAACGGTAACCATGACTCCCATGATCCCTTAGAAGACAATACATAGGCTCTTAACATATCCTCCAAAATAGCATTCACTCGTTCAGTCTGACCATCTGTCTGAGGATGATAAGCGGTACTGCGAATCAAACTAGTTCCTAAGCCTTTGTGTAAATGTTCCCAAAAGTGAGCCGTGAACTGTGAGCCTCTATCAGATACTATGGTCTTTGGTATACCATGCAACCTCACAATTTCTACAATATACTTCTCGGCATATTGAGGTGGTCGATAAGTTGTCTTGACAGGTAGGAAATGAGCGGTCTTAGTAAGACGATCCACAATTACCCAAATTGAATCATGTCCTTTTTGAGTAGTGGGCAAACCCGTGATAAAATCCATACTTATATCGTCCCACTTCCAACTAGGGACGGACAAGGGTTGCAACATACCGGTAGGTTTCATGTGAATGGCCTTCACTCGACAACATGTGTCACATCTGACAACATATGTTGTAATTTCTTTCTTCATTTTGGTCCACCAATAACGAGATCTTAGTTCTTGATACATCTTACTACTTCCGGGATGGATAGATAGCTTAGAAAGGTGAGCTTCATCCATGAGTTTATTCCTAAGCTCTCGATCCTTGGGAACCACAAGACGGTCGTCAAACCACAACACGCCCTGTTCATCCACTTTAAAGTGTTGAGACGACTTTTCTTTTATTTTCTCTTTGATGTGGAATATCCCCTTATCGGTTTTCTGGCCTTCTATTATCTTACTCTCCAAAGAGCAACTAATCTGAATACTATGTAACACAGCAGGATGCATTAGATCGAACCCATCTTTAAGTGATGGCTGCACATTCAAGTAATGTGACTTTTTGCTCAAAGCAGCTGCCACTACATTGGCTTTTCCAGGATGATATTGCACATTCAAGTTGTAATCCTTGATCAATTCCAACCATCTGCGCTGTCTCATGTTCAGCTCTGGTTGGGTAAAGATGTACTTAAGACTCTTGTGATCTGTGAAAATATTGCACACATTACCAAGTAGATAATGTCTCCAAATTTTTAGGGCGTGCACAACTGCAGCAAGTTCAAGATCATGTGTTGGATAGTTGACCTCGTGCTTTCTCAATTGTCGTGATGCATAAGCAATGACTCTCCTTTCTTGCATAAGAACACAGCCCAATCCAGTCTTCAATGCGTCGCAAAACACATCAAATGGTTTCTCGATATCTGGTTGTGCTAGAACAGGAGCAGTGGTCAATAGTTTCCGCAAAGTGTGGAAAGCTGCTTCACACTCCTCTGTCCACACAAACTTGTGATCCTTCTATAGGAGACTCGTCATCGGTTTGGCAATCTTCGAAAAATCTAGTATAAAGTGACGGTAATAACCCGCTAGTCCTAAGAAACTTCTAATCTCAGGAACTGTGGTCGGTGCTTTCTAATTCATAACTTCTTGCACCTTACTTGGATCGACTGAAACCCCATTCTCTAACAGAATGTGACCAAGGAAAGGAACTTCCTTCAGCCAAAATTCGCATTTGCTAAACTTAGCATACAGTTGATGATCCCTCAGTCTGGTCAAGACAGTTCTCAGATGCTCTTCGTGATCTTTCTCGTTCTCCGAGTACACCAGAATGTCATCGATGAACACTACCACAAACTTATCCAATTCTGGCATGAAAACTGTATTCATCAAAAACATAAAGTATGCAGGAGCATTTGTCAAGCCAAAAGACATGACAAGATACTCATACAACCCGTATCTGGTGGAAAATGCAGTTTTCGGTATATCCTGTGGCCTAATCTTGATATGATAATAACCGGATCTCAAATCTATTTTTTAGAACACCTTGGCCTTGGATAATTGGTCAAACAGAACATCAATATGTGGCAAGGGATATTTATTCTTGATGGTCACAGCATTGAGTGGCCTATAATCTACACACATTCTCAATGTGCCCTCTTTCTTCTTCTTCACAAATAAGGCGGGACATCCCCATTCAGACTTGCTTGGTCGTATAAACCCCTTTTTTGATAATTCTTCTAATTGCTTCTTCAGCTCAGCTAACTCATCTGGAGGCATCCGATAGGGTCTCCTTGAAATCGGAGCTGTTCTAGGGACTAGCTCAATTCCAAACTCAATCTCCCTATCTAGCGGAAGACCAGGTAGCTCATCCGGGAATACATCTAGGAATTCACACACTACCAGAATCTGATGAATAGGAATGCCTGCCGTAGCACATGTAACACTTATCAGGTCTGTTCTCCGAGGCAATGGTACTTGGAAAGTACCCTCACCCAGGGGATCCTTAAGGGTAAGTACTCGACTTCTAGTATCTATGACTGCTCCCCCAATCCTTCATCCAATTCATCCCTATAATGACATCTAAGACTAACCCAGGCATAACTATCAAGTTCACTCGGAACTTCCTGCTACCTAATTCAAGGGTTGCCCCTCGAACCATCCGGTTGGTCAAAACATCAGCCCCTGCTGAACTTATACGGTACCCATAACCCAATTCTGTGCATAGTTGTCCATGTTTCTATGCAAATGCTTGACTCATAAAAGAATGCGATGATCCAGAATCAAATAGAACAACTGCAGGGTTTTCGTTGACAGGAAACTTACCAGCAGTGACGGGCTCTCCCTCTAGAATTTCATCCACTGTCGTACTATGCACTCTAGTATTATAAGTCTGCTGCTTCTTCTTGGGCGGGTATGGACAAAACCTTGAGAAATGGCCGGGTTGATCACAGTTATAGCAGGGTCCTCTCACTGTCCCGGTAGACCCCATAGCTCCCTTGGAATTGCCTTGTACCATAGTTGCGGCTGCTTTGTTGGGCTATACTACCATCTTGTACGGCTTCTGAGGTCCACGGAAATTCTGACTTCTTGGCTGAGGTGGCCGGAACCTAGCGCCAGGTGCCGATGGGCGATATGGAGGACGACCTCCCATAGGTGCTCTAGCTTGGGACGGACCACCTTCAAAGGCTCTCTTATGTGTCTTGGCTACGGTGCTGGCATTGTTATTCTTCTCCTGCTTTAGGCAATCGCTGATGAAGTCATTAAATCTGACGCGGTTGTTGGTACCAACATGCTTCATCATTTTTGGATTGAGACCCCTCTTAAAACTGGCTATTCTTTTAGCATCTATGTCAACCATGTCGGGAGCATAGCGACACAAGTTGTTGAAGGCATGCAGGTATTGCGTCATGGTGTTGGTGCCCTGGTTCAATGCCAGAAACTCTCCCAACTTCATCTCAGTTAGCCCGGGTGGAATATAGACTCCACGGAAGGCCTCAGCAAACTCTCTCCAAGAAATCTGAGCATTTGGAGGGAAGGTGGTGCGATGGTGCTTCCACCACATTCCCGTGGGTCCTTGCAACTGAAGTGCAGCATACTCTGTTTTCAGAACCTCAGTCATCCTCAACACACGGAATTTATCTTCCATCGTGTTGATCCATTCCTCAGCATCGAGTGGCTCTATTGCTTCCTTGAATACTGGTGGCCTGGTGTCCATGAAATCTTTGAAGCTGCTATATTGGTTCACTCCCATGCCACCACCTTGATTATTACCACGTTGAACGTTGTTGGCGATGGTACGCAGAAAATCCTCCATGTTCTTCTAGGATTGTTCCGTGTTGTGCTGACTCCCGAGCAGCTGTGCGAGGAACATCTTGGGGTTAACAGGGGAGGAGGTGGCAAATGCGGTTCATGGGGAGGTTCATTGTTGTTGCCGTGGTTTCCACCACCACCACCAGTCCCCGCACCGTTAGCACCAGTCTCAGCGGCCTCATACGTGGTTCGGTGAGTGTTTGTCATCTGCATATTTCAGCAACAAGTAATGATTGAGTGAAGCTGTAATAATTGTGAGTGAAGGAAAAATTATGCCATACTAAATTTACTAGAGAGAATAAATTCATACAATAAAATAGAGGCACAGCAATCGCATCCCAATTAAAACAACAGCACTTAATCAAATTACTTCAATGGCAAACATCGCGTCCATACAACCAATTTGCCAGCATACATACACTGGACTTTTATGCGTTCAGATATCACATTCGAAAATCAGTTCCAACCACATGCCAAGTCTCATACGTTAGAAGCAACATACAATAGGTTACATGCCAACAAGAGAAAGGTCATCGCGACAGGACCTAGATACTAGCGCAAGGTAACTAGCCTACTCCTCGGGGCCATCATCGGGATCGGAGATGTCACCATCGCCTCTAGGTGAAACTACAGACTCCTCCTTGTTGTCATCGTCGATGTCCATGCCAGCAGCGTCTAGTGGAGCATATGGGTCAACCCCATTGTAGAGCGCATGAAACTCCTCGTGCAGGTTGCCGTTGTATTCCTCTAGCTCATCGACCCTCTGCAGCAGAAGGTCCCTCTCATCCCAGGCTTCATTCCTTTCCTGAACCAACTGTCCAATCATGCGGTCTGCATTGTTGTTGGCTTGAGTCAACGTATGCACCCGCTGCATAGCTCTATCACCTCTCTCAACTGCCTGATCTCGCTGTAAGTTCATATCAGCCAACTGCTCCTGCAAGCTAGCTATAGCACGTGCCTGTCTCTTCTTCTACTTTCTCCCCTTGAGCTTATCCTCACCATGCAAGCCAGTCAAAGTCCAGTAGGTACTCTCGAGACCCTCATACGCTCTGATGGCGGCGAACATAGCACTCATTGCCTGGTTGTCGCTAGCCTGCCCTTCAGCTGGACCTCCGACCAATGCACTTCCCTGAGGCTGAACCCAAATGGCATCACGAGGATCATCCCTAGGAAAAGTGCCAGCTAGAGCTGCTGCAAGCTCACTGGGAAATCTGCTCGTAATGTCCCTAATGACACGAAAGGCTGCTCCCTCTGCACCCTCAGCTAGAGTGTGACCCTCAAACTCCAAATGCCAACCATCCCAATCTGGAGCATCACCGAGAGTAGGAACCATGATCTCCACCACTGTGAGTCCATCCTCTACTAACTGGCTCTCATTCCAAGAGTACACCGGCTCTTGACCCTCTGGGTACCCCACATCATGGAGCACTCTCCAAAGCAAAGTCGGCATGCCAAACTCGCTCAAGAAGGTGTCCATGGTACGGTGCTCCCTCAGGGCCAACGGACGTCGAGGTGCTCTTCCTCCGATGGACTTACGGGCGGTCTACTTCGTGCGGGCCATCTGTAGCAAAAGTTCTTTTATTACCTCGGGGAAACATATTTTAGGTGATACAACTTTTATCAAAATGAGATAATCAATTTATAAGGGGAGGAATGCATGACATGAATGAAATGCACAAGTAACATGATGTATGTATGTGCCGTACGTTCTCACAAACTTAGGAATAATAATTTCTAACGACAAATTCGGTGGCATACAAACGATCTCTCAAATACGTAACTAATATGTTCTACACAATAGCGTTGTTATGTACCTGTAGAAGATTCATTTCAGCTCAATTCCCAAGGAATGCATAAAAGCAGTAAATTTTATCTACATGCTCTACATGAATCCCCAGATACGTGTACAACGGTAGTAACTACCCGAACCATCGTCCTATTGATGGCATCGCCTCAACAGACAGAAGACCCATACATGAGATGCCTTTGTAAAACATGCGTAGAACATGTAATTATTCTAGCATCATATAAGCATTCACCCTAGATCGGCGGTGTATCCGATCATGCTCTCACAACTCACACTTACCGAGGCGTAGAGGCAATTGATCCATACATTACCACTCAAACAAGTGGCACTCATACAGTAGCATGCCGTATGAGCGACGAAAGAGAAATATGATGCAAGAACCCCAGTCAGTACTTAATTAAGCCACCTAAAGTCCTTAATTGGGCATAAGGATATGACCACTGGAACACTTTATGGTTTGGAAATCACGTTTTTCAAATGCCTTTTTGTTTTAAATACACTTGTGAACAGTAACACGCTAAACCATGCTCTGATACCAGCTGTAACAGAACTGACCAATTATACGAAATTAAGTAAGAAAATCATCCGCCAGAGCAGACGATTTAGCAAACTTAAGCCCGTATAACTCGGTAGTCCGTGAAATCACGAAGGATTTCAAACCAACTTCCATTCCAGCCAAGATCGTAATAAGTTTAGTGGTCACCATCACATATTACATAAAAGTTTGCATCACGGATACATCAGAGTTTCAACATAGTTATTACAAAACCAGTTCGAATAAAAGTAGCGGAAGTCATTTGTTCAAACCACAGACACACACGCGGAGTTCAAATATAGTGCTAGCGAATGATCATCTCCAACAAAAGCATCAGACGAGACGTAAGGAATGACCATGCCCATGGTCCTAAGCATCACCCATCACAGGATAAAGGCAGTTGATACAGTAGCCATAATACATCTGCCCATCTGCAACAAGTGGGAATAAAACCCTGAGTACGAGAAGGTACTCAGCTAGACTTACCCGACATAACCAAAAATAAATGACACCAAGGATTATGAAGGGCTTTATAGTAGGGTAGCTGACTCATTTGCAAAAAGAAGCATTTTTAGCATTTCAAGAACCTTTCTAAAAGCATTATTGCCAAGTTAATTATTATGAACCTGTCGACTAGATTTGCACCTATACTAGAGTAAACATGTGATTAAGCAAATAATGATAATCAATGATCATTAAACAACTTCTATACTGTCATATTCATTATAACTATCCAAGTGTTCCATAAACATTTACTACGATGAAGTCACTCAAGTCAAGTGCTCACTATCCAGGAGCGATGGCGATTCGAATCGATTCCTAACCAGCTGGTGATTTATTCCTTACACAAACCTCACTCACCCGCTAAAGTGAGATATTGATCACCGAGTCAACTTTCCAGGTATCTCGAGTTTGCCAGGAACCACATGTACCCGGGGGCCGACCGACTGCACTTTGGTCTTATCATCCCGCCCCCGTGTCCTACCACACCTGCTCCGGCACAGTGTGTTGCGGGCAATCTACTCGGCCCGAAAAATCTCCTAGCTTCGCGGTCGGAAGGTACTTTATCCGGCTAGCTAAATGTAAGGCATGCGTTCAACATGACTCGAGGCCCAACAATGGTCGGTCCTTAATCGACACAGACGGAAACACTATAGTCCAAAACTCTGCAAGTCTCCGTCCGGTCTCAACTTCATTTAACACTTAGTTATACCATGACTTCATAGTCATCCAAGCAGATCCAGGTAACCACCTATAGCTCACAGGTGACAGGAAATCACCCGACTTCTACCGGTCTAAGCCAGCTAAGCATTGACTCGACTGCGGGTACCAGGGTAACAAGGATATAGTATAACAAAGGTAAACAAGGTATAATGCAGCAACGGTCATAAACAACTCCAGAACGTAATGCATCAATTAAAGTAAAGCATTTAATTAATAATTGCAAACTAGGAGAAAATGCTCCGGGGCTTGCCTCTCTTGAAGGAGCTTGGACGGTGATCGGGGGCACTCCGGAAGTTCCTCAACGTCCTCCTCGTCGGCTTCTAGCACTTCCTACGGCTACACCTTGAACTGCTCCTCGGGCTCCTCGGGTATGATGACGGGGTTCTCGGTTTGCGATCCTGTATGATGTAATGTGCGTAAGTGCTTATGCAATTGGTGCATCGGATGAGATGAATACAATGAATATGTTTGAATGCAAGGTAGTCAACATCATCCAAGAAAATATACTACAAGCACATTGTTGCGGAACCGACCAATTTATAAGAATACAAGTACAATGGCAATCCACGAGCGGTCGCACTGTCATACTTGAATCCATATAAAC